>NC_089213.1:5930371-5935371 GCF_963930695.1 Labrus bergylta | reverse complement strand
ACTGCTGCACTAAAAGAGGACAACAAGTGCGAATACTTTACAATTTTCTCTATTTAATGGTTCAAATCTTTGTTTAAAATTGAACTCATAAGAGGAATACAGTTAAGGTATAGTTTGTAGAATTGTATCACTAATGTTTACATTCAAATATAGAAATTAATAAAAAATTACTAAGCCTATGTTATCTATTTTTTGTTGAGTACTTGTCCTGACTACGGTCAACACAGAATTCCTTTTCATCGGGGAGGGGGAGTAGCAGAGAATCACTCCCATGATTCCCTGCTACCCTCAACGTCATCTTTTGTTATTGTTTTGATTAAGAGTCCCCTGGTGGTGGATTTTACATATTGGGCATTTAAAGTATAAAACGGGAACCAACTTTTCATGTTAGGATGTTAGCTTTGTTGTTGACCAGCATGTTTGTTCAATAAATATGAGGCTGAAGCTGGGGAGCTTAACGTGACACAAAAAAATATATAAGTAGGCGGAATTTAATAATACCCTAAATATACAGTGTGTTTTATTTAGCATATCTCGGGGCTGGGCAGTGTGGCCTTAGAATAAAATCTCAGATTATTCACATCAATTTTAGTCAACAACAACAAAAAACTATAAATGACAAAGAAATTAATAAAATACACTTTTTTTCATGTTTCCAATAACATTTAACTAAAGTAAACTGAATTTCCCTTTGAAAATGAATGAAGTTGCCTGGATTTCTCTTTAAGAGCCAGAGTGCAAGCTGTAATCATGTCTTTAAAAGTGTACTATGTAGTTTCAGAGTAAAGCAAAAGTTCAGGTGGCTTCGGAGGTGTTCCACCCCGGAGTCTCCTCCCAGTTGGGCGTGTAAATAAAGAAGTAATGTTCACAAATTCAACTCTAAAAGAAAGGGAAAAAAAGCCGTATATGGATGGAGGTGATGTGCTTGATTTTCTTCTCTAGAGATCAAAGATGGTGACTCCAAATCCTGCCAGCAGAGGGAGCAGTTAGCTGCAGTGTTGATGCTGTTCCTGAGCTGGAGGGTGAAAAAGGAAGGTAAGAAAAGAGAGGATGGAGATAGACAGAGGAAGGAGGGAGGTGTTAAAATCATGAAGGGGAGTAATCGAGGGAAAACTCCTTCTTCACACATCATCTCACTGTGCGTAAAAATGTCTACAGGTACGCCTGAAGGTCACAGACACTCAAACAGGAAGGACAAGAGGGATTGTCCTCCTCCTCCCTCCTGTTGCTGCCCATCATCTTACAGTCGCCTACACTCTGTAATAACCACACTCCAGAGAATACTCAATATCTCAGTGAGTAATACAATCACTGGCTGTAAAATGAAATGTCCTTCCTGCTGCCCGACATCTTCCTGCAGAGCTGCGAACTAAAAGCCCCACCTTGTGATGTAAGACGTTATGCAACACGTGTAACGCACATTGTTGGAGCAGAGGGCCCATTTGGGAATTCATGCACTCACGCTCACTGAAGCACGCTCAAATCGATTTTAATGTCTCTCCAAATGCTCTTCGAGTAATGCCCCACATTATAAACAATGTTCTTTAACCAGAGAATGAAAAGCAGTGGTCGCTCTAATATTACCGAAGTCATAAAAACCGGCAGTAAAAAGGAAAGTGTTGACCCTTTGATTATCTCTAAGTACTCATTCGTTTCCATTAAGAGTCTCAGTAAAGATCGGACGTTTATTATAGCTCTGCAGGATAGTTAGGAAACCATTTTTTTTTTTTTAAAGTAAAGGTCATCATCTTGAGTCTGCGTCACAAAAACATGGTCCGACTGTTTGGCTTTTGCTGGACAGTCTAAATAATTGATGTCTGGTCCTGCCCTCAGACTCAGACAGAAAGTAGGTCATTGCGAGTTTTGATGTCCAGTGAGGTGTTTGATTGGAGGGGACCCCTTTGTTGTGAATGCCAACATGTAGCAGATGCACATGTTGGCAGATATCTGATTATAGAGATGAATCAATCGTCTTTAGATTCTCTGTCGATGGGAGCTGGGATATCACAGCAGATTGCGTCCCCCCTGTTTTTGCTCTCTTTATGGACTGTTCTTCTTCATTCACCACAGCTTGCTGATCCATGTCTGGTCATTAGTACTCGCACTTCAAATGGAAACCAGAATACACTTCCCATTCTTAAATCCAGACCCCAAGATACAGATTCTACTTGTTTCAAAGGAAGAATGTGCAACATCTTACACATAAATATATCAGAAATCAAGTATATCCTGTGTGAATGTCTCTCTGAGTCATGACTGTCTACAATGAGTGAGACGCTCGAGTCCCGCTGGCTGTGTTGTTATCAGAGCTGTGTTTACATGGACAGGACGGCCTTGTGTATAAAAGCGGTTTTAGTCAAGGACTAGAGAGAAGAAGAAGAACATACTCACTGATTATTTGAATGTCATGTAAGCGTCTTTAGATCACGGTCATTCTGTGTCAATTGATGTGCAATGTGAAGCTACGAGATAACTAAACAGCGCTAACACAACAATGCAGGCCACAGGTGATTGCAGCTCGAGCAAAAGGACAATTTTGTCTGCCGCTTGCACTTAATGGTGCTTCATTATGGTGCCTTCTAATTCATGCGTGCAGACGTGAGTGGAGAGGGCTTGGAGGCGTGTCGCTGGAGGAGAGCGGAGGCTTCAGAATAGCCGAGGTGTAAAAATGTGCTTTTGTTACAACAGAGGAGGACTCAAACAAAATGAACACTCAGTCTGCTGTTCTGAGCTGATTCACCCAAGTAAAGGAATTTTCCTTCTTTCACACATTCACTCTGTGCTCACCTCTATGTGGGGAGTCATCCATCACTGTTCATATTTCACCTTCATCCCTCCCTCTGGGTTTAATATGTCAAATTTCATTGCACAGCCATGCCAGTGGGCTGAATAATAGTATGCGATGCTGCTCTTGTCTTACCCAAACAGCTGTTTGTTTCTTCAGTGTGCGCTGCACCAGACGTCAGATGTCTTCCTGTGTGTGTCCATTTAAATGCCTCGACACAGGAACTCAATGACCTGAGTAACAGCGAAGGCTCTGAAGGAGGAGATAGTGCTCGTAAAGGAAAGATGTCGGAGGATTTATGCAGCGGATGACGATGCTGTGTAATAAAATTTGATATTTTCTGCACATTAGAAGCTGTAACCTCCACCATCTTTTACTGAAATAGACTGAGGGTGAAGCTTGCAGACAATTTAATGTTCTGGCTAATGGATGCGTGGGCTGAGCTCCTTTGTCTTCTATTATTAAAACATTAGACAACCAATAATCTGATATATGCGAGTTTAATAGTTGAAGTCGTCACATTAACAGCCTGCTTTTCACTATAGACCTAAAACCTTAAAAACATTCCCGTACATCACATCAGAGCACACTTAATCTGATTTCCAGAGTTAAAAAGCATTAAATTAGCATGTAAAAGCACTCCTTAACTGCCTGTGTAAAATTAGGATGCAGGGTGACACATGCTGCATAATTTTAATTGTGGCATTCCTCAAGTTCCCCGCCATTCAACATGTACGTCCCCTCCTCTCCTCCATTTTCTCCTCCAACTTCTTCCTTCAACCCTCCCGCTCCCTCGTCTAATCTTTCTCCCCTTTTTTGTGATCATTTGTGTCTCTCCGTTTTCCATCGTTCTCCCGCTCTTCTCTTCACACTCTTAAGGATTATGCAAGGAAAAAAACGGTGATAGTGATCTCCATGGAAACAGCCCAGCAACAGGCTGGGTCCGGGTAGCCAATAGGAGCCTGTTCTGGTTCTGCGTCTCAGCCAATAGGAGAGGCAGGGGAGAGTGGGGGGGGGGGATGTACTGGGGGGGTCTGTGGGCCCGTCAAGGTGAATGCTCAGGGAGGCGTGATCGGGAACACTTAACTTCCTGGTTAGACTAAAGATGTCAGAAAGGAGGAATAAGTGATAAGTCTTTCAAACAGTCGAACTTTTGTGTTAAATGTAGAAAACATGAGAGGAATAGATGAATATTTAAACAGTGTACGTTTGAAAAGTGACATTTCTCATAGAAAAATAGGTACACCCTCGGCCTGTTAACAACACAACACTTGAGACGAACTCATATTTAATATCTGTCATGTTTATAGAATCCCATTTAATTCGCCTCAGACTCTGATTGAACATACAGCCTGTGTCCATTTTCCTCTGATGTCATGCTGCAGGTGGGAAACTCAAAAGCTGCTAAAACATCATCATGCTGCGTCGAAGATGTTTGACATTTTACTCTTCTGAATTGATCAAGAACCAAGAAACAGAAGGTGTGAATGTGAGTGTGGCTGGTAGTTTGTCTCTGTATGTCAGCCCTGTGATTGAAGGGCTGACAGTCCCGCCTCTCGACCAATGACAGCTGGGGTCGGCCGAGTCCCCCGGACGGGAATAGCGGTTTAGATAATGGATGAATGGACTAAGACAACTGTTAAACAACGTTGAACACCTGGAGCAAAGATAAACAGCGAGGAACATCAGCAGATTACAACTTGTAACCATTAGACTGTATATAAACATGGACGTATTCTCTGTGACATCGCCCATTGGTTTCTGAAGTAGACTTCTGAAGCCAGTCGATGGCGGTGGCCATATTAGAACTTTCAGTCAACCTAACAGGCTCACTCTTTGCCTCCAGCTCTTTGCCTGTTGGACTCTTTTTGTAATATGTTCCAAGCAAAGGGAGCAGCAAACTGAAACACCTCCATCCCCCAGTTCATTTCTGACTTCTGGAACAGACAGGAAGTAAGAAATGATCCGGAATGAAAGATTATAAGTCCCTTTACTCTTCTGACTGATGTAGGTGAGAAGGCAAGAAGGAAGCAGACATAAAGTAGACTTGTAGTCGCCAGCGTTTAACTATATGTGAGTGGACAAAGACATCCAACAAACACTAATGAGTGAGGGCTTTAACTTTAAGTGATGAACCTCAGAGCTCCGTGATACTCAGAGTACAGAGAATTTAGGCTTTAAGACTACACATCACCTCAGCCCACCATATTCACAT
>NC_089213.1:5865345-5930171 GCF_963930695.1 Labrus bergylta | reverse complement strand
ATTAAGGTTCCCGTCACGGCCGCCTTCACCTAAAGTTAAATTACCCAGCAGCTTCCTCCTCCCCTGACTCCTGCAGAGTGGAACCATTTTCGACGTGCTGAGCAGGAACCGGTGTTAAAATGGAGAGCCCGTCGAAGTGTAGCCACAGCTGTCCCTGTAACGGATAGATGAGTGAAAGACGTGTGGAGACAGAGGGAGAGAGGGGGCTTATAATGGTGTATAAAAATAGCATGGAGCGAGAAACACACAGAGAGGTATTTATTGATTGAAAAGTTCAGGCAAAGACAGCAGACAGTGTTTATATGCATTCACTCTGTGCATGTAGTTAACAGTAAAACACTGCAACTTTAAACTGACACCAAACATCTTCGCTGTGTGCTTTATGCATAAATTATTTATTAATGTAAAGAAAAATCCAACGTGTAGTAGAAGATCTAGGGAGTGTGTTTAAAATGAGTTTGTGTGTGTGTGTGGAGATGTTCTGTCCGGTTGTTTTCTGCACAGCTTTTCTCTGATTCACAGTTGACTTATTTCCAGGCTGTTTGGAGGAGATTTTCGACGGGTCAGAGCACCCGCCGTCATTTTGAAAATGACTTTGAGTCAAAATGTTGATTAGTTTCACCACAAAGAACAGCAGCACAGTTTGCTGTTAATTCTGTTCTTCTATACCTCTCTCTCTCTCTCTCTTTCTCTCTATCTCTCCTCCTCTTCATCCAGTCCGTCCCCTCCACAAGAGAACAAAGAGGCCAACCCAAACATTTAAAAACAAACTGCACATAACACTGTGTTACATTAAACCTCATTGTGTTGCTGTGTCTCTCTCTGTGCTCCTTCAGAACACGTCATACAAGACTAATGTGCAGACATTACAGAACCAGTCCCACGGCTTCTCCCCATTACCCTGAAGGAAAGGTCCGCTCACCCCATCACAGTGAGCTTTTGTGAGTTTTACAACAGGCCTGAACTCTTGGTCCCTGTGTTTACCTTCCTGCACAGCTACAAGGAGCACTCCTGAAATATTCACATTTTAAAAGGCAGATGGAGGAAGAGTTTCAGGGAGAATATCCTGTTATATGAATGCCACAGTCGGATTCCTGAAACAATGAATCAGCCATGACAAATAGTCATCTGATAAACACGTAACACATGTAGTGCAGGTCTTGATCCTACTCTTTGTAATATGTGAGACCCAACTTAATCCACCAGTGAGCATGCACCTTCTCGAGTGAAGCACAACTTCCATAAAACTACATTTTAACACCAGAATCCAGAATTAAACAGCTGCATGCATTTTTGATATCGTGATTCTGTCGAACTACACATAGGATTGAAAGGAGGGCAAATATTCTCGTAGCGTCGCAAAGCAGACTCTGTTTCTTCATGGCGCCTCGTGTCTCCCGCTGTGAGGTGCATGTGTGAACATCCAGACCAGGAGGGGCGGTCTGTCTAAATGAAAATGGCTTCAGTCTATGAAATATCAAATGGCATCCAGTTTTTGGCTCAGTCACATTTAAATCCATTCAAATTTGCCTGTGACTGTCCTGTAACATGTTATATTGATATATTATTACTGTTCTGTCAGGAAAACATTGAACAAACTGAGTGCTGCTGTAATGTGTTCACATTTTTATGTCCAACAATAAATACAATGCAGTTCACTTCCTGTCACCCACAGAGTTTTCCTGAATGAATCCACTTCTAACAGCTCAGGTCCAGAACCCCCTTACACATTTAAGTGTGAGTGGGTTGAGACAGATGCTGTGCCATGACCGGTTCAGTGTCTCAGGTTTCCCTCCATCCCGCTCAGCCTCGTGTGGCCCTGCTGAGGGAAATCGACCGATTTAATCTCAAGGTCTGATCAAATCTGCTGCTGCCCGCACCACTGGAGCCATAACATGATGAATGACAGAGATTTCCTCTGCAAGGTCATCCTGACACCTATAACGTCTGTGTGTGTGTCTGTGTGTGTGTGTGTGTGTGTGTGTGTGTGTGTGTGTGTGTGTGTGTGTGTCCCAGGGTGACAGTAATGACATTTGTTTTGCAGGCTGAATGAAACCTCTACATAATGGGAGATAAGGAGAAAGAGACGGAGATGGATGTGTGGGGTGGATCCATTACCCAGGTGAGTAGATCTGAAGGACTGCACTGAATGTCTTCCTACCAACACTACGGAGGCCCTAAGCAGACGTGCTTTATGCTACATGCTGATTTGAATTTCCCTCGGGATGCATAAAGTATCCATCTACTGTATCTCTATGCATCTATATATTTATTGGATTGTGATAATGAGCACATTTTGTTTGTTTTCTTGAAATCTTGACTTTTCATCTGATTATTTCATCTCGGGATAATGGTGGTTTTCAGAGAATTCCCAATCAATCGTTTCATTTTGAAAGTTAATTGCCATTAATCGAAGTTTTTGATTGCATGTTTGAAATTGTTTGAATTCGACCCTGACGAAACCCCAATGGGGTCCCGTGAGTTAAGGAGCGATGTCTTCAGTTTTTGGACCGAAAAGAAGCGCTCTGTAATGGAGTTCGTTTGTCTAAGTTTGCAGCTACAGGCGACAGCAGACTGTTAAATGACTAACATTACATTTCTGATTGTTGGGACCTACAACCAGCTCATACCCGCATGATACACACAATGATATATCAACACTTTACAACACTCTTCTGTGTGAATGCTCGCAAAAAATATACCTTAAAAGACTGAATTTACTTAATGTCTTTACAGTTAATTGTCTGCGGAGCTGCAATGTATAAACTGAATATTATTGTTCATATCTTTCAGGGTCAGTTTTTAAATGATTTGCTCTTTTGGATTGTCATAAAATAAAGGTTCAAAACCATAACAGCTGAAGCTAACACGTTTATTTTCAGCCTTGCATCCCGTACATCGTTCAATGAATTATTCACACACAGTAGAAGACCCTCAAACACATCGTCTAATCATAAGTCAATATCTGTGATGTAGAGATAATGTGCTTTCATACCACAATGCAAACAGACATCTCATCCCTTATTCATGAAACAAGTTAGTCCTGCCTCAACCAAGAGATAATCCATCACTCCTCATGAGCTTTATATGACCAGAGGAGCCGTTTATTTGAGATTCCTGCATCACAGAACTGAGAATACAACATTATCACACAATGCGTTTAAAAGCTGATTTTTAATTCAGATGAGAATCATCAGTCAAACACATTATGTAATGCTCCAAAGTAACAGGTGGTTGTATAAGTGTAACATTCACGCCTTTAAGTGATACCGTTTTTTTTGGAGGTGTTGGATGATTTAAGCGTTGCATTGTGAGTCACTCTCCTGCTTCCTCTCTCGCCCCTACCTCACCTCCACCCCTCCCTCCCTCCCGCCATCTCGTCCTCTCACACTGGGAGTTATGTAACACTCTGCAGGGCTGTCAGGATGGAGGACTGAAGGGAGAATTGTGTGTGTGTGTGTAGAAATGTGTGTGATGGAAGTAGATGGATGGAGAAAGAGAGAGAGAGGGATTAGAGTTTATACGAGAGCAAAAGAGAGAAAGTCATGACTGGGACTTCTCCACGTTAATAAACTTCTCTCTCTTTCATTCATCATTCCCATCACTTGCTCTTCCCTTACTCTTCCATCAAGGTCGTCGACAAGGACGGTATAGCTGCATTTTCTACCCTGTGATTGGCTGTTGTAGAGAAGCAGGGCCTTAAAGAGACAGTAATGTAACAGCTATGTTTGCCCCAGTGAATGAGCAGCAGCTGGAGGAGGTGGGATTGTGTTTAAGAAGAATATAGAAGAAGAACCTCACTTGTGGATTTTCCAAAAATGCCTCATTCCCCTCCTGAAATATTAAACACGAGTTGGCAGTGTTTAGTTTGGACTTTTAAAGAGACGGGAAGGTCAGAGAGACGTCCTGTCCTTCACTATTGATTACTTCATTTCAATGATTGTGTTTATAGACCCAACACTTCAATGTGCAGCTCCAACTGTGTTTGATGATATTAGAGTGTTTTGATGTAGAGTAGTTGAAAGATTGATTTTGAAATGATACCCGGCAGCATTCACTGTGATTTGAATTTGGGTATCAAACGGTGTCAGTCAGTATGTTTACAAGCAGTCAGAAAAAGTCGATTTACTGAGTCAGTCTGACTAAAACTGGACTTTTAAAATACCTGTAAACACGTTAGTCTGAATGAAATCATACCAAGTCGAGTCGGACTAACACACCTGGATAAAGTGGTTCATGTATGCGACTCAATCCGACCCAATCTAGACTAGGTGTTCTGCTCATGCTCCACCGGCCCCGCGCTGGGCTTTGAGCCCAAAGTTGAACTGCATGAATACGTAGCATAGCAGGAGGGGCGTCGACTTCTGCCTTTGAATGTCACTACAGGCTAGAGGGACAGCATGCGTCACATGTACAGAGCTGTAAAGAAGTCCCTGTTCACCTTTTAACATGCAACCAGTTTACTAAGTGAGCAAGGTAAACCAAATGAAAGGTCTGATAGTAACTATCTCAAAGGGGGCTTATTGCCACCTAACCACAGTGAAGACAGACATATTAACTTCAATAAATAGATTCTCCCCTAGTGCTTGTTTACTGAGACAAAAACAGTAGACCAATGATATAGACAAATCGAGCTGTATCTGTCGCTGTGCATGTAAACACACTGAACTGAAATCATTGAACTTAAGATGAAATCTGTCTGGTGGTTGTAGCCAAGGTTCAAGGTGTCTTTATTGGTACATAAAGGTACATTTGTTTTGCAGACAGGAGATTCAGCTTTCCAATAGTTACATACAACACATAAGAAAACAAAGTCAAGGTAAAAATGAGCAGACAGCAGACATCAGAACAAACAGTCGATTTCATCAGGTCATGGTGAAGTCCTTACACAGACATCCAGTGAAGAGTTAAACATATCCTGACTGGGTTTAAGTGCATCATCTTGAGCTAGCTTTGTTAAGTAGTGATATAGCTGCAGGTACAAAAGTGTCCCTGTAGCGTTTTGTTCTCCACTTAGAAGCAACAAACCGACAGCCGGAGCAGAGAGGCTGAAACTTCACTTTTAAAGGCTGAGAACAGTCATGAAGAATAGAGCTCGCCTCACGCTGCAGGCAGGTTGGATCGAGACTCACATGTAAGTTTGCTCGCCCATGTGACGATCTGATTTGTCTTTTACTTTTACAATCTTTGTTTCTTCTTTTAAATTTCACAAAAACCAACAAGCATTGGCTGACAGGATGCTGGAAGAAATGCTGATCACACGCTGTGAACATGGTTACTTTTTCTGCCTTTCTTGGTTCTTTAATCTGTGACTTCCTACTTTTCTTTCTTGTGTCTCTAACCTGAAGACTACAAAGTGAAAAATCAGCACTTCTTGTTCATATCTGCCTTCCCCTCCTCAGTGGATTAAACCTTCCTACTGTAACTCCAGCCCTGGCTGCATCTTCAGCTCGGCCTGTGTTTCTATTATGAGATGTGACTGGAGCAGAAAGTGCAGCGAGCGCGGGCGGAGGAGAGAGAAGCTGAGTCGGTGAGCTCACACACACATGATGTTAAACATGCACACACACACATACAAATACATAAACAGAGACTTTCATATGTAGATGATTGTTTCAGCAGTGCTTCACTTCCACAGAAGGAGTGAGAATGAAGAGATCGTTACATGGATCTAAATCACTAACTGGATCTAGTTTTGTGCTGTGGTTCTTTATTTGTGCTCAGATGTAATGCTCAAAGTTTTCAACTGTAGGAAAATGTAGTGTGTCTTATATTTAAATGTTTCTTTCAGCGAGCCGTGCTTCTCTTTGCCGTGAGGCTTTCTTGTCTCTCATATTCAGCATTCTCATTTTGGGGCTCGTGGCTTCTGACTTTATTTATTATTGACCTCAGGGTGGACATACCAAACAATTCCACTCCCCTGCAAAGATGCACAACAACAGCTAGAAGCTGAGAGAGAGAGAGAGAGAGAGAGAGAGAGTTACACAACCTGATATGACCTCTGGGAAATTAATTCATGGAGAAAAAATCAAACTTCCCTCTTCCTTAGAAATGTGCCTACGAGGTCTGAAGTTACTCTGACAGAGAGAGATGATAGAAAGAGGAGAAGAGATCAAAGAGCTTGGGGGCCGATACGGTACCAGAGAGGAAGAGAAAAAGGCTGAAAGAGATTTGTTCTACTTGAAAGAAAGAGGCAGCTGAAGTGGAACACGTTATTAAATGACTCAGAGATATTTGTTCATAAACTTTGATCCAAACTGACTCTTCTTTCTCAAGTTCAAACAATCTAACATTCACTTCTTTTCTTTTTCCATGTGATATGCAACATACTGAAGTCATCTCCCTTTAGGTTAGATGTGTCACAAGCGCTGTCCAGGGTGCTGGAGTTTTTTTGAGAGTGAGACCTGCTGCTTTTCACAGCTTTAAATACGGTATGTGTGTATATATATATATATATATATATTATATACTGCAAAAACATTTTCGTTTTTAAAGGAATAGTCCAAGAAAAGTGAACAAATTGCCGAGAAAAGTTTAGAAAAGTGAGTTAGTCATGGATAAATAGAATAGATGCGTATTTGCACAGGTACAGGAAAGTAGTACAGGAATGCTGGATTTTTTTGTGCATAGCATCATTGTGACTACAGGGAGACGCTGCTGAGGCTTATCTATGGTGCACCTGAAGGGACAAAACAGCATGAGATTAAAAAAAAAGACTGCATTGATTTCAGATATTAGTTTGGATTAAGTAGTTAATGCAGAGAGCCCTGACGCAGCCGAATGAACGCAGCCTTAAAAAAGGGATTTCATTAGAAAGGTGCAGAAGTGAAGAATGAGCCACACTCCTCCACATCTACATGGCACCAAAACATTGACATCGATTTATCGGCTTATGTCCGAATTAATAAGATCCCACAAAACGGCAGCGTATCAGTTTTAATGTGTCTCATAGGCAGCGGATCTTCAGGCTGTAAACTCAGTATTTACAATGTCATGAATGATTGTAACAACAGAGGGAGAGCTGATTGTGTGGCTGACCTTAGCTCTGTTGTCTAATCAGTGTGTGTAATTAGTGTGTTTATATCTGTGCTGCCCCTTCAAGCGTAAATCCACCAGGACCAAGGACCTTTTTATTCTTACATCACAAGTGACCACACACAGCAGAGTGTGTGTGTGTGTGTGTGTGTGTGTGTGTGTGTGTGTGTGTGTGTGTGTCCTGCTGCTGGTACCTGTATGTCTGGGCATCATTACAACTGAACCGTGCAAACACCTGTCCTGTTAGTCTGACCATGCTCATTTACCTCTCAGGTGCATGTTTGTGTGTTAATGTCTGTGTGTGTGTGTGTGTGTGTGTGTGTGTGTGTGTGTGTGTGCGTGTGTGTGTGTGTGTGTGTGTGTGTGTGTGTGTGTGTGCGTGTGTAACCGTGTTTATAACTGCAGGACATGTCTGCACTCGGTGATGCAGGGATAATGTTCATCAGAGTACGCATGGCATCCTGCCTGTTTGAAACTACTCACATTAACACGCACACGCGCACACACACACACACACACACACACACATACACACACACACACACACACACACATTCACTCAAAGACACACAGCATTCGTGTTTCTCTTCTGGATACTAACATGAATGTGAGTTTATAGCAATGCATTTCCTTGTTAAGAGGTTGCATTAGTTGTCAAATATTTGTATTATTTTGTATAATAGATTTAGACAGTACATGTAGCAGTCATATTGAAGATTAATGCAATCACCTCCACATGTAAGATGTGAACAAATGTTCATGTTTATGTCTTAAAACCACCGTCACACACCACAGCACTAAAACCCTAAAAGATCAACACTTCTATTGGAACCATCAGCTCAGCAATATCAACACATTTGTTGTGCGACAGGCTGATTGGGTCTCACACACCATGCAGGTTGTGCATTTCTTCACAGAGGCAGGTGCACGCACATCTGGAACTATGGCCGCTGCTTTCGTACATCCAAAAAAAAGTATGTAGCAGAACACAGGCAACAGGGATGGTGACTGGTTGTGGAGCCCTTGACCCCTCCTGTGTGTTGTTTGATTGACATCTGACACGGGCCGGGGTGATAGCCTCCTCTTGCGTCAGGAGGCTTAAGGCCCGCCTCAGCTCTTAGTCTGTCGTTAGGTTAACCGAGTTGGAATCCTGGTTTAAGATAACTCACTTTATTTATGTTTTATTCTACAGTAAAGCAAAGGTATAATTGACTTTTTTACAGAATGTGTGGGGTTATTGTAAGTCGTTGTTTGATTAAAGAGCTTCAGGTTTTTGTTTTTTCTCTTGGTGAGTCACTTCTTATAGCAGTATTAAACATAGACGTCCGACTGGTGATGCCACATGAGTTGCCGGTTAGACCTGTGGGACATTCACATTGTGGCATTTACAGAGTCTGTGAGCTAAAGGTTAGAGTGTGTGACCTGAATCCCCAGACAAACATTGAGAGAGTCTTGGCAAGAGAGCTGAGCGAGTAACACCCTCTGCTGCATCAATGAGTACCACAGAGACCCCCCGAGCAAGGCCCTCAGCCCACAGCTGCTCCGGTAGAGCTGCCCAGAGTGTGGTGATTGTATCGAGAAGCCCCCTGATAGGAATGTTTAAAGGGATACTTCACACATTTGCATTAAGCGTTGTATCATTGGAAATCTGGTAGTATTTTTGAACGGTCGTGGATCCCGCCCTCATTTTCCCCTGAGATGGGAAATCTTTGTATTTTTAAGTCTGAAAAGGAGCTTCTAGTAATGCAAAAATTTTAATTTTGCCATAGTTCTCTGGAGGGGCGTTGGTAATGCATAACTTGAATTCATATATATAAATTAGTGATCAAAAATATAGATCTGACCTGGTATTCTTAAAGGCTTGGGATAGGACCTGAATGCAGACATTGCAGGCAGAAAGGGACAACATTCTGATCCTGTATTTGATCATGCCTATAAACCCCTCTATTTCAGCCCTGCTCAGAACAGGCTGTTTCTGTGTCTGTACCTTTAAATATGTAAATGAGCTGTGTCTGACCACGCCCCCTCTCTGGAAGGGCTTGGTTGGCTCGGGCTTCCTCGCTCCATGTGCTATTGTTTACGGTGAGAAGGCAGACTCAGAGGGCAGAACAAACACCTAGCTGTGGGAGTGTCACCCACCTGGGGGAGGGGCTACTGCCCTTTGTGATGTCATGAAGGGAAAATCTCCAAACAGCCTGTTTGAGCACACATTTTCACACAAGTGGAGCAGGCAAAAGACAGAGAGGATGGACTTTTCTCATCATTGGGGGGTTTGTAGACAGACTAGAGACACATATTAGTGTTAGAAAAACATGGTGAAGTGTATTTTACATAAAAGGTGACCTTTAAGGTGGTAATATTTGTCTCAATGACTTTCATTTTTTTAACATAATACTTTCAGAGAGCTCGATCGCTTGTCTGTGTGTTTGTCTCTTTTTTTTTTACGGCACTTGTCACCTGCTGTTTGACCTATGAACTTAGCTCTGCTCACAGAATAAAGAACCTTTTCCTCTAAGAGTCTTTTATTAAAAATAAAGAGTAGCTTCCGTTTGTCTTCGATGTAGTGACTTCAGTTAATTTTAAAACCATTATCAGCACCAACATCATTTTTCCAGGCATCTTTTCCGTTTGTTTGCTTTTACACCGGTTCATCCTGTTTCCAATTTCCTCAGTTTTGTTTTGTGTCGCCTCCAGGATTAGGGAGCCACGGTTACTGACAGTGGTTGCCATGGTGACCAGGTCTCTAAATTGTATTTTTTGTGCTGTTCTTTCCTCTCTCTCTCTGCTACACTCTTATCTCTGCTTTTCTCCTTGACCTGAAAACACAGTCTTTGTTGTTGAAGTGAACCTTTTATGAGAGATGGAACTATCTTCAGTATTTCTGTTTTCTTTTTTCGACAGCACCCTGCTGAAACTGTCCTGCACACGCCTGAGTGGATGCCCAGAATGATCGACTGAGAGGAGGGAGAAGAAGAACTGTTCTATTGTGTTTTAAAATAATCAACTGTGTGATGCTTTGAAATGGAAATCCAGAGAGGACAGATGAACCAAAACAGCGGCCCAAAATATGCAAATGTTGTAATGACAGTTGGGGGCCCCATCTGACAGCACTCACTCTTATTGCCCTGCTATGTGTCGCATGCATTAATCCTGTGAAAAAAGAAACCTTGGTTGAAGCAGCTGGCAGAACAAAGTTGAGTTGACGTGTGTTATCTGAAAAGTCATTTTGTTATATGAAACCATTTTTTTTCCAGGTCAGTTCAAGCATTTTCTCAAAGAAAAAAAAGAAAAAGATTGATGGCGTATATTAGAGGGATGATAAAGTGTTGCAGAAACCAGGCCACACTTCACATCGTGATGGAGGCGAGTATTGATCCCATCTGGACACAGTTGCTGCCTCAAAACACACACACACACACACACACACACACACACACACACACACACACACACACACACACACACACACACACACACACACACACACACACACACACAGATGGGTGCAGAGACAGGCACACATGCACTCATACCGACAATCCTGCACACAGCCTCACAGGCAAACACATACAAACATTTACATAGCAACACACACATGTCTATGCAGTGACAACGACACGTTTACACTCTCACTGGATCACTTTCTCATTAGCCCGTGTGTTAGCTTTACACTTCATCACTTTCTCACTATTCCCGGTTGTGTGCATGCAGCATGTGTGTGAATGTAAGGCAGCTGCACAATACTCAGAGTCTCCTGCTCCATTTAAAGCCTTTATAAACAGCGGCGTAATTGTCTAATCTTCCACAGCAGGTGGTGCATACAGAAATAAAGCATGTAAGGCTGCAGCTTTCTCCTCTGACAGACCACGGGGCAGTGCATTGTTTCCATGTGATTTCTGTTTCCAGTTATTCTGCTTGTGTGGACTTTGGCTTTGTTTTTTGTTTTTTTACCACGTTAGCACAGAGTAAGCCATCTTTAACCTGCTGTGAATTTGCTGAAAAATTTCATGTCAGTAAATGATCTTGCCTTTTGTTCCTCACTCTTTCTATCCTTACTTTATTTTTGTTCTGTGATTATTCCCTGCTCTTTAATCGTCTCGTCAGTCCTGCTCTCTTTTGTCTGTACTGTCAGAATGATTGTGAAACAATCCTGTGTTTTTGTAAGCTTCACTGATGCTCACACGTGTTAAAAAAAAATGACAACATGCAGACTATATCCTGCATTTAATGTTTGTGCCCGTCTTTCCCCCTGACGATATTAATGCTGCAGATGTGCACTTTGTTCACAGCAACAGAAAAGCTGCAGACTGAACAGCTGCAGACTGAACAGCAGCTGACGACGTAACAAAAATCCAGGTAGGAGATGATTCCTGTCATCTCTTCTCTGAATTCTAATGTGATTTAAAAGAAATGCACAGATGCATATAAAATGTGGCATTACTATGTGAAAGTGACTTTTATAACCTGAGAATTTGCACAACAGAAGCATCATAGCACACCTCGGTTGTTTCCAACTCTTGTATATCCTGCTGTACATCTTGCAGAGGAGTACATCCTGCCAAGGAGCCTCAAACACTAAAAGACTCTTAAAGCCCCAGTTTAACTCAGCACTTAGTGGTGCTGCTTCAGCACCAGGTTCTGCAACCTTTGATAATTTGAGGATTAAATCTGACCAGAAACTGACAGAAAATAGTGCAGGTTTAAGTCCAGAGTACTGCAGAGGACTACTTGTTTCACTTGATTTAAATGGAAACTTTGGAGTTGAAGGATAGACTCATGCTGCGTCCATGTTGTGTCTGATATGTCAGAAAAAATCAATTCTGAGTTGGAAAATGCACATGAACACCTGCTTATGCTCTCTTTAACAGTTAAATTCCACACATCTTCTTCGCAGCATCCATGTTGTTTGTTCAACATTCAGACTTTCCAAATTTAAAGCTTGTGAACACATTGAAGTTGGAAGAACGACTTCCCAGCTGGGAAACTGGGAATCCCATTGCCAGAGGACTATATGTGTTGTTCAGTATTTAACTGGCTCCAAAGGATTTTTCTTCTCCAGATTTGCCTGCAATATAGCATTTTGTATGCCTTTGGACTACATAATTATTTAGGTATCAACCTATTTAATGATTTAACCATTTAGATCAGTCATTGAACTTGTTTTGTATTGTTATATCTGATCAGTCTATGGTATAACCACTGGACAAGCCGAGAGAATTTGTATTTTCAGGTTTATGTCCTATACTGTATGAACACATCAGAACATAGGTTATATGTACAGATTGGTTCATGTTATATCCGCGGAGTGACACAAGGGAATCCAGAGTGCTGCGGCAGCCTCAGCACAGACGCGGAGGGAGACAGCATCCAAAGAAGAAGCCTGCTCCCCGGGTCTACTTTCCAACGGCATCGTTTCACCTCACAGGGAGACGGGTTGGTGAGGTATCACCAACTACAACGACTCATTTTTAACAATTTGAGTCTAAAAATTTAATTTTTTGACTCTTCAGCTGAAAGAGGGGCAGCTCTGCCTCTGTGTTTCATTTAAAATTGCCTTGTAAAGTTATCTTATCACCGTAACGATAGTTTCGGATATTACCTATCTAACACATAGATACATTCTCTCTCTGTCGTCATAGCAACATCTGAAGGGAGACATTTTTCTCCTCATTATCTACAGTTTCTGGTTTGAATCCAGCCTTAAAACAGACTCATCTTCTGAGGAGAGCCGACTGACACCGCCAAGATGGGGGTAAGAGCTTCATTTCCTTTTATTTAATGAGCTAATGTAGTAAAAATGACGGTTCTGTCACTACTACCTGCACTGAGTGGATTTTGAAACGTCAATGGAAAGTCCGCGTTTCTGTTCAGGAAAGGGTTAAAGCGAGAAGAGGCACAGGTGTGGTGTTAAAATGACATTGGACATGGTTGGATAGGTGTGTTTCGCTTAAGCCATGGACGAATCCGCGTTGTTTCATGATTTATCATTATCTGTCAAGCGGATCTACTTTCTCTCGGAACGCACTACTTGCACGTTTGAGATCAATACGCTGCAGGGTGTGATTATAATTAAATGAAATGATAATAGAGGGGAGGCTATTTGCCTTTTTTTCCAGATTTGTCCGGATCAGAAGCATCCAGAGCTGGAGCAAGGTGGTTCCAAGTTAAATGAACATTGTCTCCATGAGCATTTCAGTTTCTCTCATTTTAGAAGCACTAAATTACACATTAATAATACAGATATTTGCTTTAAGCCTCATAATAACCGTTTTCCAGCTGGAAAATCCTATTTTTTTTCAGCTGTTAGAATCAATGGAGTGCCCATTTACAAACACAGCCTTCTAGGTTTGAGAAAATGAACATTTAACATTCCGATAGCTGGATTCCTGATCATTACAGCTTAAACATACTGATCATCTCCATTTGTAAAGCTGTCTGAGAAGCCTTTAAGCACCAATGTGCCTTCAGCCTATTTCTGTTTTACTATAAATAAACTATCGATATTATTTGTATAAATTGAATCGCATGTATTTGTGTTGGAGGGGCAGAGAGACGTGCCGCTTCGTCCCTCGGTTCCAAAATGCCAGATTACACCGACTCAACATCTGGCAGCAGGACCGCTGGACCTGCTGCAGGGGATTGAGGAAATTCACAGCTCTTAAGCACATTAGTCGGACTACATAATGACACTGACGAGTCGAAGCAGAAATTAAATCGATTGTGTAAAATATGCAGGTGAAGCGCGCAATTACGCACAGTAGGGAACATGCAGCTGGTCCTGATAAAAGCAGCCCAGACTGTCAGTCCACCAAGTCTGACAGCAAGCAAATCGTGGCTATAAATGTGTGTATGTCTGTATGTGTGTTGCATATCAAGGGAGTTAAAAGAGAGTCATGCATTCCCAATTTGAAATATGAGAATGCAAAGTGGTAAATCAAGATCAACAGTGGGCGTGGGCTGGGAATGAAAATCAAGCAGGCTCTGATTCTTCCCCATTCTCTCTACATTTGTTCATTCAGAAATGACATAATGCGCTGGTACGTCATGTTGCTGTGACTGCCATTGCTAGGCTTGGTAAGGATGTAGAAGCAGAGGAGGTGTGGGTACCAAATGGGCACAGACAAGTGCGTCAAAATGGTTCCTCAGCTTTGGTCCCCCACAAATACCAGGATGGGCGGCTGTAGCTCAGTTGGTAGAGTCGTCGCCTCTCACCCTGAAAGTGGAGCGTTCAATCCCCAGCTGAGCAACATGTCAGGTGTGTTCTTGGGCAAGACACACCCCACATTGCTCCTGCTGCTTCAGTGGCGGTGTATGAATGGATTAGTACTTACTCTCTGATATACGTCGCTTTGGATGAAAGTGTCTGCTAAGTGAATTGTAACATGGTATTAAAGGATGGGTCCCAAAGTGCTCTCCACAAACACAGACACAGCCAACACCTCCATTGTCTCATTTTACCTAATCTAAAAAAACTCCCTGATGTGATGTGTCAGGTCATTAAGGACTCTAAATTTAGACTCCATGATGTCATTTCGGCTGAAAAATCACTGATACCTCTCTGTGTTGTGAAGTAAAGCCTTGTATTGCTTTATGGGATGCTGTGTTTTACTTTGCTGATGCTACCATGTACTTTATCGCTCACAGTGTCATGATGCATCACTGCTAATGGAGTGTGATGGGCAGGGGTTTCTTCCTCTGCTCCACATCCGGGTTGGGGGTGGGATTGGGATGAGAGGGCAGTAGAAATGGTGACTCTCTGTCACGGATTGCGCTGCTGTCCACTCAAACGCCTGAGGGGGAAACCGCTCTGAACTTCAACGTCAAAGAGGGGAGGAGGAGAGGGGGGTGTGTGTGTGGAAGTGGAAACTCCCATGTTAGGGCTGGGATTTGCCAAGGGGAGGGGGGTGGAAAAAGAGAGGATAGATATTTAGGTGAAATGGGCTTAAGTGGGGGAGGGGGAGGGAACCACAAGAGAGGAAGTTCAGTTCAGACAACGTGCCATTTGATCCGCGCCTATCGATTGATGAGGGCAGTTGGTGCAGGAGGCGATGATCAGTACTCTGAGTGAGAGGATGAGAGGTAGAGATGAAACAAAGGTCAGACACAGGTGGCCTCAAGGGGAGATCCTGTTTAGTGGAAAACTGTCTGAGATCCAGTGATTGACACTGACTGAGTGAGAGAGACGGCGTAACAGAGAGAGATGGAGACCGTGAGTCACCTTGAGAAGGATGGAGCAGTGAAGGAATGTAGGAAGAGATGCTGCTCGCGTCACAGATGTCACAGATGAAGGAGCAATGGTAGAGCTGGAGGAGAAAAACGGGGAGACGAACAGTGAGATGCAGAACAGATATACAAGGATGAATGCCTCTGCTTATATCCCATAATGCACTGGTGCGTAAGCTTCTCAGAACCAATCACTGTGGGGGATGGATGGTGTGTGGTTTGGTACTGTTGATATATGAGTGCGAGGCAGGCAGCTCTCTGAGGACTAAACCGACTTTCATTCATGATAAAGCTGATGTTTCACTCAGTAGCTCTCTGTGTCATCGAAATCAGAACACAGAATCATTCATCAGTATGTGTGACTGTGTGCCCAGGTATCTGTTAAGAGTACTTTACTGTTATGATCATTTGTGACACATTTTACCAAATGAAATAAAAGCAGCTTCTGCAAATGGGATACTAAACCGAACCTTATTCCAAGTTTGGTATGTTGTGCAACCCCAGGGACTGTAAAAGTAGACCCCCTCTTTGATGTGGATTGTGCGCCGATCATCACTGATTGCTGCGCAAATCATTTCCTATGGTAACAAGGTTTCCTATGGTTTCCTATGGTAACAAGGTTTCCTATGGTTTCCTATGGTAACAAGGTTTCCCAAGGTTTTTTTTTTTTTTTAGATTTAATGTCATCAATCTCTTAAATATTTTTTTTGTGAGAGGTCTAAAACTTTAGATGGCACTGTGTGACATGTCTGAATACTTCATCAAGTCTACTCTCTCTAGTTAGCATTGTGTGATTTACTTTTTGTGAATTTGTTTGTTCATTCAAGGCAGTTAAGTCTGAGAATAATGTACTCAGTCACATACTGGGAGTGGAAAAATGAATAAGAAGGAGAGATGCGAATTCAAGGACATTTTGGCTTCAAGTTGAGAAATGCAGAAGATAGTTGGCAGGGGGAAAAACAGTTATGAGGCAACATGCAATAAATGCAAAAAAGCTTTTAAATTGGGACAATGGGAATCAAAGCTGTTGAATCCCACATGAAATCCTAGAGTCACCGACACTTTGTGCTGTAAAAATTATATTAATTTTTCTTTGTTTGGGTCTTAAAAAGTCTGCAGCAACCCTAAGTACATAATGAGTTTATGAGCTGCAGCCTAATATGAGTCATGTGCAGTTGATTGAATGATGGTCGCTTGTTGCTGAACTGTTAGTTCATTTGTAATTTATAAATCTTTCTTGGCAGAGGAAACAGAAGTCAAAACACATTAAATGGCTCTCAGCGCTAATTAAACCAGTCAAACTCACTGGCATGCCCACAGTACAGTGTTGCAGAGACGTACTGCCCACTGACTTTACAAATCAATAAGAGAGCAAACCGCCTGTGGCTCTAGTCTGTGTACAACATTTAAAAAAAACTGGATCACTGAGGGTGCCCTCACTGCTCCAGTGTTAATATGAATGCAGCTTTGGGGAATTGAAATAAGCTCAGTAAAATGCTCAAAGACAAAAACATTAAACTGGTTTGTACGGATACAGAGGAGTACAACAGACATTATTTCTAATGTGTCATTCTGGCAGACTTCTATGGAGTAAAGCTGTAGGGGTTAGCCTGCATAATGGAGTACTTACTTTGGATGTAAGTACCGGTAATTCTTTTTACCTATCGTCTGTTTTGTTTTTGTACATATCATACTGTAGAGGGGTCAGTATTGATTTCAGACTGAATCATAACCCTCTTAAAACTCCTCACTGAAGCTTTATGGAGCTTTCAGCAAGTTAGTGGGATTTCTTGAGAAATCATCCAGATGAAAACTAAACTACAAACATGAAGAATTAGATTTAGAAGACAGTGTGCAGTAAATTTGAAGGCTAACATGTGAGCATTTACTGAACATACAGCTTATTACAGGGATAGCTTTAAATGTTATTATCACTTTTACCTTTTGGTCAAAACTGGGAGTGAAGATGGCTGTCCTGTCGGCCCACCTCAGAGCAGCCAATGGGGAGTGAGGCAAGAAAAAGCCTGTTGTATGCTGTCCTCAAATCAGCACCTCCTTTTTCCAGTACTTAAATACTCTAGAATAATTTAAGGTGAATCCCAAATATAGAATTTACTCAAAATGCCCAGCCATAGATGAAGCTGAGTTTATGATTTCATGTATAACTTGTGTTTTCATCAAAGTGTAATCCTCTCAGCCACACTTGGATCTCAGAATGTGATTTATTATAGATTAAATATACTGCATTGTGTTTGTCATTGTATTCACGCTGTATATGGTCTCATGCTCATGGTCTCTGTTGCATAATCGTTTCAGTGTGGAAATATTTCAGTACTACTTAGTCTTCTACTTTCACTCATTAGTTTCTGTTTGTGTCTTACATTCTGGATTTATTGTTAAAACCACTGATCAGGGTTGTCTAATGTCATTGATCTGTTCGCCATGCATTTTGAGTAGGGCATTTCCTGTGAGCTCACTCTGACATCACTTCCTTTTAGCTTGGTGACAAAGATGTAAAGGGTAATTGGTCGTTTTCCGTATTAAGATAACATCACCTTAAGTGTATAATCAATTAAATAATCAAACCTCCCCATCCCGCCTTCCCCTCCTCTATATACTTATGTAGATGGACCCAGTGGAATGGCTGTTGCTAGGAGACCACACATCCCCTATCTATCAACCCATTGGAAGTAGACGCAGTCAATCTGATTCGCTGCCATTTTCTATTCTCAGACATGCTGCAATTCAGGGGGTGACACACACCCAGAATCTGTAGTCTGACAGCCATCGAGGCGTCCTCTGTTCAAATGTTTCACAGACTCAAATGAAAAAACAAGTCAGGCTGATCCGTCGTATCTCCAGCTGAACCATTTTGTTAGGATGATCAACTTTGGATATTTATAATACATTGTTATCAAAAGCTGTGACAACGGCCACCTAGTCTGTAGTGGGACTTTTTTGTTTCCATGTGAAGTCAACCTTCAACAGTTTGAGCCGCTTGTGAGGAAAATGAGTGTCTCATTGAAAAGGTGGAGGGAAGCCAAGATGAAAGGGGATTCCGCTTATCCTCCTGAGAGAAAAAAGGTGACATGCAGTATACTTCACATCGGTGGCTTCACATCCTGTGCCATGCAGAGCGCTGTAGAGAAAGACTTGTACCGGCTTTAACAAAGTATAACGTTTGTTTTAAGAGGAATAGACCTCTTCAGATAACTCTGTTGTCATTGAGCTATTCTGAACTCCCTCCTGGACAAAAGCTGAGTTAATGTAAGTGACAGCTCGGCTCGCAGTCTCTCCAGACATTAACATAACTTATCAACTGTCCGACTTCTTCAGGCTACTGTTATCACTCCTCAACATACTGTGATAAATATTTACACTAATAGATCACAATCATATCTGTTGGTAATGCTCAGCCCTCGTGTGGTTTTCATCTGACATAGTCTCTAGAATCACAAACATCAGGTGAAAACACAGCATCATCATCACGATGTCTGCATCACCACTCAGACGGTCTCCTCGTGATTAAACCTCGGTGCAGATGAGTAAAGCGGAGAAACAGATGGGCAGCACGGAGGGAGGAGAATGTAAACAAAGTGGGAGGGTGAGGGGAGGGGCAGGGGATGGAGGACCCCTCTTACTGTGTGTGTGTGTGTGTGTGTGTGTGTGTGTGTGTGTGTGTGTAGCAGTCCAGCATTAGTTTCTAGGTCGCTCAGTCCACTGATCTGTACCATAATCCATTTCTTTATGTGTGCCATTACGATGATCCACCATGGCATCCTCCACTGAAGGCAGAAATATCTTTCATTCAAAACCTCTTGAGACCAAATTATGATATTTTAGTTACTGGAACATCATCAGATTTAGTTAAAAAAATAGGCCAAGTATGAGCCCTTACAGTTCGGAGCTGCTGATTGGTTTGTGAATCATCCTGTAGTTAGATAGCAGCAGAGCTAACAGGCAGCAGTCTGCTGTTTTCAGCTAAGATTACTAAACTAAGTCTGACTTTATGGTTTATGATTTTTTTTTTTTAGTTTAAATGTTTATTTTGGGGGGTTTTTAAGCCTTCATTCAGAGACAGGGCAGTAGATAGAGTCAGAAATCAGGAAGAGAGAGCGTTGGGAATAACATGGGGGACAGGAGCCACAGGACCTTTCGAGGACCTCTGCACACAGGGCACGCAAACCAACAACCAGGCTACCAGCGGCCCAAGTTTATGAAATATTTAGGTCCATTTTCAAAACTGTTCATTCATTTCTTTGTACTCCAACTTGAATGCATGGATCAAAATGTTGCTGTTGGATGTCCGAGATTTGTTCAAGTGATTTCAGCAGATTAAAAATGGCTTATCCAGGCTTCCTTAGACCTGCTGTGGTGCCCTGAGCTGCAGACCAGGCAGGATAGATAGAGCAGCAGATAGAGCCGACTAGAGCTCAGCACACAACATGTGGAGGCTGCTGAGACCTCCTCAGGTTTTACAGTGTGAGATTACACAGAGAACAGACACAGGAGGGGCTTTGTGCTGGATTCTGTTTAATACTTGTTTCAGTGTGGGGGGGGGGGCAAAGGGACTGAGAGCATTTCTTCTCATCGCACTGCGTTTTGTGCATAGTAATTACTGCTCAGGTGGAATAAAGATATGATCTGACGTTCTTTTTTGAATCAGCGGTGAGGCATTTGGAAAATTAGGCAATATTCTCGCTCTGATTTTATACAGTAATGTCCTTGAAAGTCTGTGCCTATGAATTTCTCCCTTAATAATTAATAATTCCTTTACTACACTTGACCCTGTCAATCTTTCTTTCATTGAATGGTTTAATTATTTATGTGACTCATTGAAGCTGAGGAGATTTCTTTGCAGTTTATTTTAGGCAGGAAATGAACAAAACCATCGCTAGCATCAACCCAGAGGAAGATAATTGCTCTGGCTCGCTGCACTAAAAGACGACTAAACTAATCTGACTGTAGCAATTCATATTTGGAGTTTATTGCATTCACCAGTGTTCAGTTCGGATCTGTTGGGCCTCTATGACTTCATGTATCATTTGATGCTGCAGCAATGATGAGTCATTTACATGCTTGAATTGGTCTTGTCACCTCTGCAGTCATCATGCTGAATGGATGTGTGCACACACGAGCAAGAGGGCAGGAAATAGAGGAATGGAAGTGGCAGTTGTCTGAAAAAAAGACATCATTAGGCCTACACCATGCATCGTGGCGGGACATTATAACTGACCCGCTGGCCAGAGAGCACCATTGAAAGACTCCAGGCCAGCTTATTGCACTATCCACTGGCCAACTCAGGCCATTTACAATGCATCTTAAGAATAGAATAAACAAAAAATTGTTTTCCTGTGAGATAATCTCTTTAATGAATGCTAAATATTGACGTTAATAAGCGCCCATGTGTACGTTTGTGGTCGTTGAAAGGCAGCGGCTGCAGACAGCTTCACTGCTGTCACTCCTGGAGCGTGATCACTGCACTCACATAGTACACTGAGACACTGATTGTAGCAAAGGTTTTCCTCTCATAAACTAGTATGTTTTTTGTTTTGTTTTTGTTAAACAGCCAGTTCACAAAAGCTGGCCAAAAATGTACGTTAAAAGAAAATAAATCAACAGAAGAGATGAGGGAGAGTGACAGAGTATGAAGCCAGAAGAGAGAGAAAGTTTCATCGTCTCTGGAGAGATCGCTGGACTTGGCCGAAACACAAAGCAGCTTATATTGAGGTCTTTTCCCAAATCTGACAGTCAGTGCCGACATATGTGGAGAAGTAGGTTGACTTCTATTTTCTGGATTCAAAAAGTTCCTGGGTCAGTGGTTACAATGACCTTGAAAACTAAATGTCATCCCCTGATGCACACTTAAACGTTGTCCAGTATTGTGATGATGTGATTTCTGATAAATAAATAGGGAAGTTAGCGTATTAGTCTGACAGTTTCAAAGTTTTTTGTTGCTGCTCTTTAAAAGAAATTGATAGCAGCTGATCTAAAGGCAACTGACTGCAAAGCTGAAGACGTGTTTTTACGGCCGATTTCTCAGATTCTTTACAGAGCAGTGATTAGGTTTTATTGTCAAGGATAACTGAAGTTATTTGTGAAATGTTTGATTTTAAGTTGTGGATTTAAAACAGAAAAACATCTGTTAGGATGTTAACATTTATTTTATTCAAGCACTAAAGGAAGAAGATTAAAAACAGGTGGTAGAAACGTTACTTCTACATTCTCTGCCGTCCTGTTTTTCTTACCTTTAGTTCTATTTACAAATCCATGAGTAGGATGTTACACAGTTTAACCAAAACATGTAAAACATTTTCCTCAGAACTGAGTTTTACCCAAAGTCCATGTGAGTGTAATAATAACTACTGGTATGTTGTCTTTTATAACTAAAGATACATGAAGTTTTAATGAGACTGGGTTGTGATTGAGTGTTTGTTTAAACACTCTAAAATCTATTCTGTTCATTTATAGCAGAAAGATGAATTCTGAATGCTTTTAGAAATGTAAATAAGTCAATGAGAGGCTGGGATTGAAAAAAGAGAGAGAGAGAGAGTGATGGCGAGGGATTACTGCTGTTCAGTGGGTTAATCTGTCAGTGTAGTAAACAGCAGTAATCTCATGGCCTGCTGGACGTGTCTACCCAGGGAACACTGCTCCTCCAGACAGATGGCAACACACACACACACACACACACACACACACACACACACACACACACACACACACACACACACACACACACACAGAGACCCATAAACATGCTGTGCATACGGATTCAAACACACACACAATAACAAACATGGACAAATGTTCATGTTTGCAGTCAGGCAGAAGACAAACAGGCTGAGGTCTCCACAGCGAGGAGGTTCCTGCTTTCTGCCCTGATCTTTCACCCTAACGATGCTTTATATGTTCTTCTTCTTCTCTGACTCAGTAGCTGTGTACTTGGACTGAACAGCAGTACATCTAAATAGTAGTGATGTAATCTGCAGATGAAGTGGACCTCTTGAGAGAGGCCTGCGCTGTAAGGATGTCAGATCTAATCATAAAGTGTCGAGTTCCCCTCCAACACCGGGGGATTACATCTAATTAGGATCCCAATGTAGATGTTGTGACTGGGTCAGAAAACGAAGAGAAAAATCAGCCAGGCATGATCTGAAAAACTTTATTTTGTAATAATCTGTGGGATTCCTTAGTGATAATGAAGTTTCTGGCAGGACGTCCAGCCCTGCACTTGTGTTTGTTTAGGGATGTGTGCATTGAGTCGACTAAACAATTAAACTTTGTCAGCCTTGGAATTCCGCAGCAGAATTACTAGGCTATTAAAAACATATATTTATACTATTATATGTTGGCTCTCAGTGCCAGTCAGACGTTGTGCTCATACTGCAATGCAATGAAAAAAACAACGTCATTAAGCAGATCTCTAAGTGGCTTTTTACTGATGGTGATGTTCCCAAATATTCTTATCAAGTCTTGATTGTCCATAAAAGTCTCCTCTCCAAAACGGATGGACCACATAGTTTAACCCCTGAAAAAATACTTTGTGCATACTTTTCATATTCAAAGTTAGCGTCTCTCTAAAACTCTTCAGCAGGACTTAAGAGACTGTGACCCGAGCTGCTGCAAACTTTGAGCTTGTATTTCTGATAACTGCAGATTTAGAGCTGTGATGACATATCCTTCATATCACCGTCAAAAGGTTTAGTAGTTTGAAATGGTTTTATTTTATCCTGACAGAAAACTCTTTTTTTATGTTGAGCATGCAAACAAAGGTTTCTTTGGCTGGCTCGCTTTGTTGTGAGCCTGTTTCATTCTTGTTTGGGTTGTTTTTGTGTCACATATTGTGATGTTTGATCTCCTTTTGTTTCTCTCAGAGAACAGTGTCAGGCATTAAGCTTAAATCATGATGCAGTGCTACGACAGGACCAGTTTCAGTGACCTTGTGTTTGTGTTGTTGCAGTATGGACGGTCAGACAGCTACCGCGTGGCCACCACGCAGGACAAGGATGAGAAGGAGTCACCCAAGAAGAAGGGAGGCAAGGATCTGGATGACCTTAAAAAGGAAGTTCCCATAGTAAGTACACTGTGTCAAATACAAATACTCAAACATCTTACTTAAATCAAAGCTTCACTAATCAGGTGTGATAAAAAGCCTTAAAGTCCAGGCTGCGCAGTGAAGAGTTCATAGATGGAGTATCTCGGCCTCCCTCCAGCTTTCTAAGAGCAACGATCCAGCCGTAATATAATCCCCCACTTTAAAAAGACGTGGAGTTCAGGCGGTTCAGTTGGAGGTGAGAGCATAGGCGGAAATCACGGGGGGGAACAGGGGGATTCGGGCCCCTCCAATCCTAGAAAAAGAGATAATTGTCCCCCCCCCCCAGTATTCATGTCATTATAAACATGCAATCTTGAGTGATATAATAATATGCATTGAAAACAGTTGTGCTAAATAAAGACGCAATACAATTCGTTTTTTATGTTTTTAAAGATCAGGTCCCCCCTTGCCTGACAGTGGTTTGGTCCACTGCTGAACCCCTAAAAAAGATTAATTTGCATGTTACAATAGTTACTTTTTTCCTCTGGGGCAGAATCCCCCCAGACTCCCCTCCATGCATTTCTTTTGTATCTTGTTATATATTTCACATCTCTAAGTTTGCTAAAACACACGACCAGCTGACAGTTGAGGTAGGCTTCAATGCATTTGACTGAAGGTCACCTTTTCAGGCTTTCATGTGTTAGAAGAAGTCAGTTCTGGCGAGATGTGTTTTATTGATTGAAGCTCTATATTAACATATATATATGTTAGTTGTATATATATTATTAATTAATTAATTAATAATATATATTAATAGTTATGAGAACTATTGTAACTATTTTTATAGTTATTTTAAAGTTTTTAAGATGTTTAGGGTTTCCTCTTTATACATTTAATACCAGTTTGTTTGGCCTTTCTTGATAAAACAATACTTTTTATGACTGCTTTGTTGTCCCCCTCAGGAATTGCTCTTTAAAATTAATCATGTTAGTTAGTTGTCCCCCCCAATAATGAAGTGAGATTTCCGCCCTTGGGTGAGAGGGCGCTTTAATCCTGTGGAGGATTTCCTCCTGAACAGGGCAAGAAGTCAAACCCTTAGGAAATCCCTCAGTTCTAAAACCATATGAGATCAGTCAGATACTTTAGAAAATACCAGAGTCTCTTTGAGGATAATGTGTATTTTACATTTAAACTTTTTTCTCTAAACCACAGCCCTGTTGTTTCGGGGTTAGTTTATCTTAATCTAACAGTGAATGAGTTTGATCTCCTGCTTTGGATCATAATAAGTCATCAAACTGTCAGTAAAGCAAAGTATGAAGCTTCCACATGTGACACAACTATGTTTTCTGTAAAATTCATTTTCTTGATCTGTTTGGATTTCTATTCAACAAAGGACAAATAAGTGTGAAGAGTCGCCTTCCTGATCAGTTATTTTGTTCTCCTTAAAAAAGCTTCTCCCCCTCCCGAAGATCATCACAAATCAAACAGTGAAGACAGGAAATACAGCCTTTTTTCTATATTGAGATTGAAGCTTTGAAAAAAGTTGATTTGCTTTATTGTGTTGCGTATGAATAATTACCCGTTAGTTAGGAGAAGTGAGCGAGAAGCAAAGTTTGAACACAAATAGAAAATAATACAAAACGATTCTTTGATTCCACGCTTGAGGAACAGAAGAAATACTGGTCATTACACTAAAGCATGTCAGGATTTTAAGAACATACAACATGTCATTTAGTCCACTCTTTCTTTCTTCTTTGTAGACTGAACACAAAATGTCTGTCGAGGAGGTTTGCCGGAAATACAGCACTGATATCGTCCAGGTGAGTTCTTCAGATCAGAAATACTTCCTGCTCTGATCCATCTGTGCATGCTTATGGATGTCCAATTTACAACTTCTACTTCCTCCTCTGCTCCTTATTTTCTTCTTCTCTGTGCTTCCTCCCCTCTTCCTTTCTTTCATCCTTCACTCTCTTCAAACCTCTGCGTTGCTCTCTTGCTTCTGCTCCTCCATCTTCCTTCCTTCACATTCCCTCTGCCCCTCTCAGGGTTTGACTAACGCCAAGGCAGCGGAGTACCTGGCCAGGGATGGTCCCAACGCCCTGACCCCGCCCCCCACCACCCCGGAGTGGGTCAAGTTCTGTCGCCAGCTGTTCGGTGGCTTCTCCATCCTGCTGTGGATCGGCGCCATCCTCTGCTTTTTGGCCTACGCCATCCAGGCTGCCACAGAGGACGAGCCTGCCGGAGATAATGTAAGTGGAAAGTTGTTAAATGGATGATGATGTTATGATGAATCGTCAGCTCGCAGCTGTTACATCTGAGAGAGTCCAGATATCAAAAAGCACCAGAGGGGGTAAACACTTAGAGAGCGATGAGCTGCTGCTCGTTCATGTGTGCTCCCAGACCTCCAGCACATCCGTCAGAAAAAAACAAAACTGCTGAGTCACTCATCCTCCGGGATTCTGCTGTGTCAGTGATAAAGTTTGTGTCAGCAGTTTGTCCAAGTCATGCCAGTTGACCCATCTTCAGTGTGTCAGACGCCATCATGCTAACATGTGTTTTTGGCGAGCCACCAGGGGTGTGTGACTCATGGCGTTGATAATGACAGGCTAAGAGGAGGGCGTTCATGGGTCAGCTCTGTTTCATGTCAGGTCAGAGCGCTGAGGATAAACGGCCATGACACAGTCAGTATGAAAAGATACTTGGATCAGACCGCCCGGGGATGACTCGGGGTCAAAGACAGTGAGGAGTCAGCATGAGTGGCCAAGACTGTAACACACTGCCAGAAAGTAAACCACACTCTGATAGCGTGCTACGCTTATGTCACATGGTACGGGACAGAGATGGGAGTGCTCTACCGGAGGATTAGACTAGTGATCCATCCAAACATGAGAAGATAGACACACGGGCAAAGTCCTAAAACCAGCAACAGAAAAACAGATGGAAAACCTACAAGAGAATGAGTCCAAATCAATCAGTAGCGTTTTTATTTCTGAAAAATCTAACTTTATTGAAGCCTTAACTTCCTGAATTAGCTTCCTTACCTCTTCCACTCTTCCAAAGTCTACGTTTGCCATCAACAGTGATAGTTTTTATGTGTTTGTCTCTTCACTGGTCGATTGTTCTCCTCCACTGTGATACATGTTTGGATGATGCTGACGTTTCTTTGCTCTCTTCTCTCTGTAGCTGTACCTGGGTATCGTGCTGTCAGCTGTCGTCATCATCACCGGCTGCTTCTCCTACTTCCAGGAGGCCAAGAGCTCCAAGATCATGGAGTCCTTTAAGAACATGGTTCCTCAGGTACTGGACCCTTTCATTTGTTCATTCAGGAGTTTGCTATGAGTTGTTGTTTTGGTAAGGGTTTTTTGATTACGACATTCAAAGCACCCAAAAGCAACCTTTTGAAGCACTCTGGTTAGATGTCGTTTAAATATGAAGTTATTCAAAAGTTCCTTGGCGGACTGAGACTCTGTGAATAATGGTCTAAAGTAATGATGGAAACATTGCGGGACATGATGTGTGTATTAAAAGAGGAATTACAGGTGTTGATTAAAAAATTCTATATTCACGACACTGCTTGTTCAGTATCTGTCACAGCTTTCACACAATTTTTTTCTTGTCTGCATGCTTTAGTTTCCACACCACACTCATGCTGTTTGACCTTTTCTCCAACCTCTTTACCCCCCCCCCCCTCCCCAGCAAGCCCTGGTGATCCGTGAGGGAGAGAAGATGCAGATCAATGCTGAGCAGGTGGTGGCAGGAGACCTGGTGGAGGTGAAGGGAGGAGACAGGATCCCTGCTGACCTCCGCATCATCTCCTCCCACGGCTGCAAGGTGAGATACAGACACAGATTAACTCCTATGATTATAAAAACCTGAGGAGAAACCGTGTATGGCTTGTGTGTTTACCTGCCCCGGGGCTGCAGATGGAACCTAGCTAATCAGCTAAATCTGGTGCAATGCATCTCCACTAAAAAAATAAATTAGATGAATGTATTCTGTAAATGATCCCTGACAAACTGGACAATAAACGAAACTAATCTCACGCTATAAAGATGAAAATTTTGAATATAAAATGATCCTGCTTCATGGACTGTTTACCTCAATGCTGTTCAAGTCCTGGTTTTTCTCCAGATTTTTATCAAATTAAATGTCTGGATGAAAAAGAAACACAAACAGTGATTAGCAAATATTAAACATAAACAATCATTAATTAAAAAGAAAGACAGAAAACACATCCCCTGTCTCTATCCTGCTCTTAAGCTTTTCACTCCCTTCCTCTCTTACAAACATTCACTGAAACGGTTTCTTCCTCTCCGTCCAGGTGGACAACTCCTCCCTGACTGGTGAATCAGAGCCCCAGACCAGGTCACCTGACTGTACCCATGACAACCCACTGGAGACCCGTAACATCGCCTTCTTCTCCACCAACTGTGTCGAGGGTGAGACCTAAAACCTAAATCCTCCTTGAACCCATATTCATAACTGTGAGGGGTGCCCCCCCCCCCTTACTTGTGTAAACATGGCTGTATTTGCATGTGTGTCCATTCATAGGGCTGCCTCGCATGTTTGTATTGTTCCGGTTCAGCGAGTCAGATAGTCAGATAGTCGTGCAAACAAAGACGCCTCACTTTAGCTTCTGCTGTAGGCCACAGTCATGGTTAATGTAGGCCACAGAGGACAGTGACATCACTGGTCATCGGGGGGGGGGGGGGCTAGTCACGGTAAACATGACCTCATTTAACCTTTAACCTGTTTCACTCTAGTTCATCATGTTACTGGGAGGGTTACTGGGAGAGTTAAAGCATGCTCCTCATGGTGGTGGAAATGAAAACAATGATGCATGCTGCCCTCTGGTGGAAACATAGGGACATTGCATTTTTGTAGTAACTCCAGCCAGCATCTTCCTGTCAAATCTGCCCTTCAAAGAAAGAACAAGAAAATCTCCAAGGCTCTCTCTTTTAAACAGTTATGGTGCATTTGTTTATGGCATGGTCACATGGACTTTAAAAAATACACTTCCTGTCTTCATCAGGAACTTAATTATTCAGAATACTCAAAGACACAGAAAAACAAAACAATGAAAACAATACAAAAAGAAATAGTCTGAGAGAAGGAGGATGAGAGTTTGTTAGTGGTTGTAGGTGAAGTTGAAGAGGTGAGTTTTTAGGGATTTCTTGAAGGTGGAGATTGGGGGGGGGGGGACAGCAATGGAGAAGGCCGTGTCCTCGCAGGGTCGATAGCTGGTCTTACAGGGGGGAGACAGGAGATCTGCATCATCAGACCTGAGAGAGTGTGGATGAGAGGGTGCTGGTGGAGGAGCTCTGACAGGTAGGGGGGAGCCAGGTGATTGAGGGCGTTATAGGTGATAATAAGAAGTTTGAAGTGGATACGCTTGGGGGGTTGGGGAGCCAGATGAGGTTATGAAGGAGTCGGGTGATGAGTGTGAGCAGCAGAATTCTGGATATATTGTAGTTTCTTGAGTGTCTTGTGATACACTTAACTCTCTGGTTTAATGAGGATCTTGATTTGGTTGAGTTTTTAGGTGTACACCCCCTCTGCAGGCCACACCCACCGCTCCAAGTGGAAATTTCCTACAGTTTGAGTCGACTAGAAATGACTCAGTGTCCCATCTGTTTGACTTCCGGATGGAGGCTTGGCGCTGAAACGCGTCAAATTGCGTTTTAATCTTCAGTCATTTTACTGAAGTTCTACTGAACCCGCTTCCTCTCCTCTCTTTCTTCAGGAACCGCTCGTGGTATCGTTGTGTGCACCGGTGACCACACAGTGATGGGCCGCATCGCCACTCTCACCTCAGGCCTGGAGACTGGCAAGGTACCACACTGATGATTAATCATTGTCCAACGATACTCTGAGCTTTCAGATACTTATTCTTAACAAGGTTTGACATATTAGTATTCACATGCAACCGGTCCATCAGATTCCTCAATCCGTCCTTCTACTCTTCAGACTCCCATTGCAAAGGAGATCGAGCACTTCATCCACATCATCACCGGCGTGGCCGTCTTCCTTGGCGTGTCCTTCTTCATCCTGTCAATCGTCCTTGGGTACAGCTGGCTGGAGGCCGTGATCTTCCTCATCGGTATCATTGTGGCCAATGTGCCCGAGGGACTGCTGGCCACCGTCACTGTGAGTCCAAAGAGACATGAGAAAGTGTGCGTGTGCGTGTGTGTGTGTGTGTGTGTGTGTGTGTGTGTGTGTGTGTGTGTGTGTGTGTGTGTGTGTGCGTGTGTGTGTTTGTGCGTGTGTATGTGTATGTGAGGTTATTTGGAGGACAGGCATTTCTTTTTTTGTTGATGTTCTTGTATTTTTTTTGTATCTTAGAAGTTCCAACTTGTTTCACTGATAATATTGTTTTTTTTAAATCCTCAGAGTATCATGAAAAGTGTTTTTGTTTCTCTCCGTGTAAACAGAACCAACCCAAAAGCATTGACGCTACAACTAGACCCTGTATATAGATTGTTTTAGTCCATAAATAAGCAGCTCTGTAAAGATATTTAGTGATCAGGGAATCATCTTGCATATTTAAATAAACCACCGGTTATCCAGGTTGGTGCAATAAATCATTTTTGTATTTTTTTTTAATTGAGAAGAAATTATTATTAATTTTGTGACTCGTCTGTGAAACCAAAGTTTACACCGGTTTACTTCATACAGCTGTTTGCTTTTGACTCTCCCTCAAAGCTCAAACTCCTGCTGCATTTCGTTATCAGATGAACAACAACTTCCTTAATTAGAAATATCAACAAACATCCTGACAGACGAGCGTGACAGTTATGAATATTTCAATTGTGGATGGACCTCCCGTCGTCATAGACTTACATTCATTTGGAAGCGCAGCTACCCTTCTCCCGGTTGCAGCATCAGTGATATATCTGCCACCCTGGCCAGTGAGTCAGGAGAGTTCATTTCAGACTCTGCTCATGATTGTTGTTATTTTAGCTATAATGAATCACTGAGTCGTCCTAAAAGAAAGTGTGAACGATAAGAATCCCTCATCAATTTGTGGTTTCATCCATGTCTGGTCGTGTACAGTGTTCTGGCTTATGTTGTGTTTGCTGTGTGATTTGTGTGTCTCTGCTTCCCGTGTCTCCGTGCTCGAGTTTCTTTCTGGAATATGTTGTGATGTTGTTGTAAATCTGTGTGCATCTCTGTGTATTTCTGTGCATTAACATTCTCTCAGTGTCCGTTTGTGTTTCTGTGGTGATATTCTCTCTGTTTGTAAATCTTTCTTTCCATCACTCTCTCTCTCTCCCTCTCAGTGCAGACCCATATGTGTTTGTGAGTGTCCCTCTCTCTCTCCATCATCCTCTGTGTATGTCTCTCTCTCTCTCTCTCTTCCAGGCCAGTCGCGGTGCTGTCTGCAATGACATCGTCTAGCTAATGTAATGATATTAGGCTATAATGACTGAATTTGGCCTCCTCTGCTTGGCCTTGGCTAGTTCTGTTTGGCCCATGGGTCCTGCCGTACCTGGCATGATGACATATTTTGCACCGCTGCTCTGCTTCACAGCTTCATTGGTCATGCTTCATATTCTCTCTGCATCGCTCTCTTGGCTGCGTTTTTTAATTGATAGGTTTCAGTTTTTAGTGCATTTTGCTGTAGAGGGATAAACTGCAAGGAGGATGAACATCTCCAGGTGTCAGGGCTGTTTGCTTTCTGGGTTTGGGTACAATATGGCACTGGTTGCCAGCTCTTTGGCAGAAATGTAACACCTGGAGATGATCGCCTGTGCTGTAAAGTTTCCACATGGATACTAATTCTTTTTTCTCTTTCTCTTTTGGTTTGTTTTTTATTCCCTCCTTTTGTCTTATTCTACCATCAACAACTTCCTTCCTGCTGTCTTTCCGTCTCTTCTCTGCCATCCCTCGGGTTCTTCCTTTGCCCTGGTCTGTCTCTCAGGTGTGTCTGACGCTGACTGCTAAACGAATGGCTCGTAAAAACTGCCTGGTAAAGAACTTGGAGGCTGTGGAAACTCTCGGCTCCACCTCAACCATCTGCTCGGACAAGACGGGCACTCTGACCCAGAACAGGATGACTGTTGCCCACATGTGGTTCGACAACCAGATCCATGAGGCCGACACCACTGAGGACCAGTCTGGTGAGTTTTTTCTCTCTCTCTTCAAAATATATATATTCAAAACTAATGAGTTATTCAAAAAATAACTCCCTGCACAGTTTGTACCAGGCTGCAAACATGTTCAGTTCAGCTGTAATGAGGAGCCAGCCTCAGGTGGACACTTAAGGAACTGCAGTTTTGTTCACTTCTTTCAACAGCAGAGGTCACTGCTTGATAACAACCCTCAGAGTAGAACACCTGGTTTCTTTCTCAGTGTCTGAGATGACTCAACACACCTGTGACTGTAATAGGCTGAGACCCCTAATCAACATGTTTGATGTTTTCTTGTTTTCTAGGCTCCTCCTTCGACAAAAGCTCCATGACGTGGGTGTCTCTTGCCCGTGTTGCTGCTTTGTGTAACCGTGCTGTGTTCAAGGCTGCTCAGGATACTCTGCCCATCTTGAAGCGGGATGTTGCCGGCGATGCCTCTGAGTCCGCCCTGCTGAAGTGTATCGAGCTGTCCTGTGGCTCCGTCAAAGCCATGAGGGAAAAGAACAAGAAGGTGGCCGAGATCCCCTTCAACTCCACCAACAAGTACCAGGTTTGTCCCCTTTGCTCACTCATGTGGCTAACAAATCATTCAAACCTTTGATTGAAACTGATAATAAATCGAATAAACAACATTCTTCTTAAACGGTTCTCATACTAACACTAATCGGTGTTTTCATCAGCTCTCGATTCATGAAGGCGAGGATGAAAGCGATAACCGCTACCTGCTGGTGATGAAGGGAGCCCCAGAGAGGATTCTGGACCGCTGCTCCACCATCATGGTGCAGGGCAAAGAGAACCCAATGGACGACGAGCTGAAGGAGGCTTTCCAGAACGCCTACATGGAGCTAGGAGGACTTGGAGAGAGAGTGCTGGGTAAGGATGCCACAAGATGATAAAACAACGACCGTGATGGCATGTCTCTTGTCTTTATGTCTACAGTCATGTCATGTTCCTCTTTCATCCCTGTTTCCCCCCCTCAGGTTTCTGCCACCTGTTCATGCCAGAGGATAAGTATCCCAAAGGTTTCGCTTTCGACACAGATGACGTCAACTTCCAGACAGACAACCTTTGCTTTGTGGGCCTCATGTCCATGATCGACCCTCCCCGCGCTGCTGTGCCCGACGCTGTGGGCAAATGCCGCTCAGCTGGCATCAAGGTGGGCCCCTCTCAAAGCTGGCATTTAAAGCACTTTAAAAGATGAAAAAAGCGAGGAAAACTATCACGCACATTCAAGAGGAAATTCATAGTTCATATCACAGCACGTCTCTCTTCTTTTTTTTTTTTTTTTTAACATTCTTACCTTCCCGTCAATGTTCTCTTCAACCTTTTCAGTCTGTGCCTCCTCTTAACTGTCCCTTAATATCATCTTTCTCATCTCCCGTCTATCTTCTTATTGTCTTCAGGTCATTATGGTGACTGGTGACCACCCAATCACAGCCAAGGCCATTGCCAAGGGCGTGGGCATCATCTCTGAGGGTAATGAGACGGTGGAAGACATTGCTGCACGTCTCAACATCCCCGTCAGCCAGGTCAACCCCAGGTAAGACCCAAAGCACTAAATGAACACGCTGTTCCACTCGAGTCGCTGTAGTACTGCAGGTTAGAAGAGGATTTTTAAAATGCTTCAGAGCTGGAGTCGTTAACTTTTCTTTTTCTCATAAAATGACCTTTTTGTGATAACATACAGGAATGTCTTTGCTCGATCTGTGTTGTGTAGGGATGCCAAGGCCTGTGTGATCCACGGTACGGACCTGAAAGACCTCACCCAGGATCAGATGGACGATATTTTGAGGAACCACACCGAGATTGTCTTTGCCAGAACTTCCCCACAGCAGAAACTTATCATTGTAGAGGGCTGCCAGAGACAGGTACGCTTACTGTGCATGCTTTTTAAAATGGACATGTAAGGAGGGCATGTAATGAAATAAGTTTAAGACACCCTGAAGGCAGAATGAAACCAAAAACTTTTTATTTTCAATCTCTGTCAGGGTGCCATCGTGGCCGTGACAGGTGACGGTGTGAACGACTCCCCTGCCCTAAAGAAGGCCGACATCGGGGTTGCCATGGGAATCTCTGGCTCAGACGTGTCCAAACAGGCTGCAGACATGATCCTGCTGGACGACAACTTTGCCTCCATCGTCACTGGAGTAGAAGAAGGTGAGGGGAGGAGAGGCAGTACATGAGCAATAAATGTTGAACAGGAGAAATACACTTTTAAATATTTTTTTATCTATTTGCTGTTAGGTCTATTTCAGTCTTGTTAGCAACGTTGTTTTATAAATATATAAGGCTAGCCGTGTTGACTCGGTTTAGAGTTTGGTCATTGAGATTACAGCAGCTTGTATGTATCAACGCACCACCTTCCTCTTCACAGGCCGTTTGATCTTTGACAACCTGAAGAAGTCCATTGCATACACTCTGACCAGCAACATCCCAGAGATCACCCCCTTCCTGTTCTTCATCCTGGTCAACATCCCTCTGCCTCTGGGCACCATCACCATCCTCTGCATCGACCTGGGAACAGACATGGTAAGAGACACAAGCAAATACAGATGCTAATGAGTTAGAGGTGGAACTACACACTCAGCTCTATTACATGTTGGCATGGTTGATTTTTAAACATTCATGCACAATGAGCCAGTGAAGCTCAGCTGGTCACATGTCAGACCGGTAAACAGGTGGCAAAAAATGATCTCATTATCGGAAAACACACACAGGGTCAGTAAAATAAGAAGTGTATATTCTGCTGCATAAGTCACATTACATGCATTGGAAATAAATGCATAGAATTAGATATTTAGATACTATACCAGATTTTAAAAATCCAGTTAGGGAGTTGTAGAGGATAGTGTTTAATGAAATGTTAAAAGTGATTCAGATAAAAGGGAAAGACAACCTCCGGAGAAATCCTGAAACAACAAAACTGTGAGCCAAGTTTTGTGAAAACACTTAGGTCACTTTATGCCTGTAGCTTTAGCAAACCCTGCAAACACCAATAGAATGGACAGAAACATTAACTTGAACATAATCTACCTTTTTATTACATTTATTAACGTGCCTCGTCACCATAAAGGAACATAAAAACGATTTATAATTCAGTATCACTATGAAAAATAAAACCATAAAGGAAGCTTCAAGGTTATTCCTGAAGAGTATGTACCCAAAAGGGACACTAGGTGGCAGCGTGGGACCAGTTTTTGGACATTAAACCGGTGGCATCTTTTAATACACCAGAGAAAAGTTTACCCTGAAAATAAACATAACTTATACCTGAAATGATAAATCAAATCCATTTAACTTCCTCGTCTGTCAGGTTCCAGCCATCTCTCTCGCCTATGAAGCAGCAGAGAGTGACATCATGAAGCGTCAGCCCAGGAACCCACAGAGGGACAAGCTGGTCAACGAGAGGCTCATCAGCATCGCCTACGGACAAATCGGTAGCTGCCACTTTTTATGTTTTTAACAAAGTGGGAAAAGTGTCCATTCTTTGTGTCATTAAACCATGTCTTAGATTGGAGTCTTAATCTGTGGTATGAGGTCATGTTTGCTTATTTCTACGGCTGTTAAGGATCACCATGTAAATAACTTAACTCTCCGTCTGCCTGCAGGTATGATCCAAGCTCTCGGCGGCTTCTTCGCCTATTTTGTCATCATGGCTGAAAACGGTTTCCTGCCGTCGGTTCTCGTCGGCATTCGGCTGAACTGGGACGATCGCTCCACCAATGATCTGGAGGACAGCTACGGCCAGCAATGGGTAAGAAACCAAACCAGTGTTCTCCCGCTATACTGATGCTTATCCTGACGGTTCAGCTGTGTTTAAAGTGATATGGTAGAAGCTCACATTGTTGTGTTTTACTGATTTACAAAAAACATTGTTCCGCTCCCGTTTCAGACCTACGAGCAGCGTAAGATCGTGGAGTTCACGTGCCACACAGCCTTCTTTGTCAGTATCGTGGTGGTGCAGTGGGCGGATGTCATCATCTGTAAGACCAGACGTAACTCTGTGTTCCAGCAAGGCATGAAGTAAGTCACAATAAACATCTGCTATGAGTTTATCTGAACAACATGTTCTCTTAGACGGCTGTGTTGAGCCTCAGCGTTGACCTGAAAGAGACTTTCTGAGACCAGTGAACAACTTGGTGTAGCTTTTAACAGCCAGTGAGTGACGTTCATTCAGCATGTCAAACATTATTTCTGTACTAGCTGCACATTTCTGGAAGCAGAACGTATGACGAGGCACAGAAGCTGAGATACTGGAGCTTCTACTACAATCTTATGATTCAGACGTTCATGTAGTAACTGATGCAGTCAGCTGTTCATATAAAGATCCTTGAACTCAGAGAACAGTTCCTTCTATCTTTCCTCATTTCCTCTCTGCCTCCTCACCTCTAACTTCACTTATCCGTCCGCTGTAGTTATCTCTCTCCTGTCTGCTTTTTGTTTTCCTGCAGGAATAAGATTTTGATCTTCGGCCTGTTTGAGGAAACGGCTCTGGCTGCTTTCTTGTCTTACACCCCGGGCATGGACCTGGCACTACGGATGTATCCACTCAAGTAAGAGAAGTCACACAAACATCAAGAGGATGAGCAAAAAGCAAATCAACAAATCAACACAGTACAGTCAGGGGGAGAGTTTCCATGTTGACTGATAGCCTGTTGAAGCCATTTTTAGTCTCTGCGCACTTTTATCAGTCAAGTTTTTTAGACACAGTTTTTTATGGAATTTGAAAAATGATTTAAGTCACATTTTTAAAACTGCTAAATTAAAGCGAGATGATCCCGTTTGATAAACCTTTGATATATCAATCTAATAATCACACGCTCAAAGGGAGAAACTTTGTGCTAACAGCTGTAGCCGTTCTGAATTAAACACTGCTATCACATGAGGTGCCAGATAGCCCAGTGGTTATGTCGCGCCCTCGATGTACAGAGGCTGTAGTCCTCTCTGCAGCGGGTTTGAGTCCGACCTCTGCCCTTTGCTGCATGTCAACCCCCTCTCTCTCCTCCCAACACTTCCTGTCTCTCTTCAGCTGTCCTGTCTAATAAAAGCAAAAATAAGACTTGAAAAGAAATGCAAACTCATTACAAATGTAATCTTTTCTACAGTAACCAGCAGAGCTCTGATTGTCTTAGTTACTGATCAGCTAACAGTACGGTTAGCTTTAAGGTTGTAGTCCTGATTTGTAGTCCTCACTGTAATAGAAGAAGAAAACTATTTTAATGTCAGTCACTGTGCAGTTATACATGATTCACATAAACCAAATACTGCGTCCTTTAAGTACTTTGTTCTGTCTCAGAGTTTAGCCCTCACTCTGTCACTCGCCCTCCTTCTCTCTCTCTCTCTCTATCTCTCTCTCTCTCTCTCTCTCTATCTCTCAGGCCCAGCTGGTGGTTCTGTGCGTTCCCGTACAGTTTCCTCATCTTTGTTTACGATGAGATCCGAAAACTCATCCTGCGCCGAAACCCTGGAGGTAACACACACACACACACACACACACACACACACACACACACACACACACACACACACACACACACACACACACACACACACACACACGTATATACACTCCATTACTACATGTTTAAACACGCGTCATTCAGTGTCAGCCTGCAGCTTAGTAAAGAAAGAGAGAAAATATAACATGTTTCACACTTAAAAATCTCTCTTAATAATATTTTTAAGTTGATTTCAAGAAGCTGAAAATCTGCAGTGAATCAAAAGACCCGATTTAACAACAAACCAGTGATGATGTTTCTCTAATAATCATTCAATACAAAGATCAATAGTCTGTTTAAAACACAACTTCATCCATTCAACACTTTAAAGGCAGAGGTATAAAATCAGTTATTTATAGTTTGAATATTCAGCTGATTATGTCAATCACTTAATGTCTCTGATCGTTAACTCTTCTCCTTTTCTCTCTTTTTTTCTTCTTTCCCTCTTTCCTCTCTCCTCTTCTCCTCTGCAGGATGGGTGGAAAAAGAAACATACTATTAAATTATCAAATCATCATTAACCTCTCATCCTCCCCTCTCCCTCTCTCTCCTCCCTCCCTTCTCTCCTGTCACACCACTCTCTAACTTTACAAGACAACTGTTTACGTCTCTTCTTCACTCTCTCATCCTCATCTCCCAAAGAAACAAAAAAAATCAAACGCCAAGAAAGACGGCGAGTGGACCAAAGACAGAGGAGGAGGAGGGGAGGGGGAGTGATGAGTTTATAAATCCTCCCCGTCCTCTCTCTTCCTCTGTCCTCTTTTTTCTATCTAAAGTATTTACAGCTTTAGTCTGCCAGTGCTCAAACTACACCACCGTGTAGATCTGATAAATATTACAAGCACCAAATTAAAGACAAAAACGTGACTGTTCCAGTGGGATCACTCGCCCCGAGCAGAACAACAACATGGCAGCTCCCGTCTAGACTACCAAAACTAGCATGTGGCTCCAAGTGGACCAACAGGATCCAGCTCTTTGATCACTGCCATTTCCTACCATCCGCCTGCTGCGACTGAGCTTCTCTCTCTTTTTCTATTTCAACTCACTGCCAATCTTCTACTGCCGCTCGCTCTGTCTCCGCCTCTTCTCCCACCTTCTCTGTCAATAAAGAATCTCACCTTTAAACTTAAGCACTTACAAAATGTCCCCTCCTCCCTCCCACCTCCCCTCCCCCCCCTCTTGTGTTATTTTCTGCTTGTCTTGTTGTTTTCTAAAAGACGACTGGGTGTTTTTTAAGAGACAAAATTGTCTTTAAAGTTTTTTTCTTTCTTCTTTTTTTTAAGTCCAGCGTGGGTCTAAGAGCTGCTTGTTTTCATTCAGACATGACAAAGCACACCGTCTCTCCCTCCTCTTCCCCCCCCCCCTCCTCCCTCCTCCCCCTGCCTGTCGATCTGTCCGTTCGTCTGTTTGTGAACACCGTGCAAACCCTCCGTCCTCCTAAACCTCTTCCCACCTTCACTACCTGCCTCCTCTTATTCTCCCTACTCCCCTCCCTCCCCGTAACCTCCCCCCCCAACCCCACCCAAACTCACCCCTGTGAAAAAAAATACAATCTTTCTGTGTCCTCGGAAAAAGAGATTTCTCTCCAATTTCATTGTTTGAATCAGTGGAAATGTGAAACAAGGCACTGAACCTTCACTTGCGAAACAGCAGCAAACAAAAAAAAAAAAACTGCAGAAAATGAAATAAAGAAGAAGGATCTCTCTTTTTCACTTCGGTCTCCACTTGGTTTTTGTGTGCACTTGTCAGAAAATGGAAATAAATGCTGTGACCATCTCCTAATCGTGGCAGCGGTGTGAACTCATCTGTCGTCTTCCTTCAGAGTTTCAACATTTAACACTTTACCAGTAGCTTCTTAAACCTCGGGCCTGTTTTTACAGATTTTAGGTACAGAGGTAGATCGCTTTAGCCGGCAGCACCGTCTCCAATGGCTGCAATACGTTTACAAACTAATGAATGTGTCCACCAAATGTTTTTGGTCAAATGCTCAGATTGTTATTCTCGGTGTGTGTCAAGCTGCGCCCTCTTTCTGTAATCCAACAATTCAAATTCTCTCCGGCTCTGACTTCAGTTTTGATCACCAAAAACAACTCCCCACTGGAGACTTCAGGTTACAATAAAAAGCATCTCACTCTCACAAAGATGTTTTTACATGTTGGCATCCTCTCCATATTGTTATCTTAAAATAACAACCTGAGGAAGGATTTGGTTCAGACTCAGCTCCCTGCCAGTATCACATTGCAGTCACTGCATCCTGTTTCATGTAAGAAAATCCTGTTTGAACGCATGTCTCACCTAGAACTCCAAAATATGTGAAAGTTTAAAAGAAAATGAGGCCCAGGTTTGAAGAAATAATCAAAGTTAGTGTAAATGTTAAATGTTGTGCCTGAAGTTAATGGACAAAGATGTTTGAGGCTGGAGGAATCGTATTTGCTTCAGGTTTTCCATTCTGGATAATGAACTGCTTATTTGATCAAAGTCTCCACCCGTTCGACACACGAGGACTTCAACAACGCCGAGCAGGTACAAGAGCACGTTTTCATAAATACTCTAAGATCAGGTCCATTTAGAAGCTTAATGTAGACGTTCACATTGTATTTGGGGCGGCTGTGGCTCAGTGGTAGACTTGGTCGTCTCTCATTTGGAAAGTCAGGGTTTGATTCCCAGTTACTGCAGCCACATGTGGATGTGTCCTTAGGAACCCCAAGTTGAAGATGTGAATGGATTAGTTACTTCTGATGGACTCTTTACCCAGCAGCCTCTACCATCAGTGTATGAATGTGTAGGTGTGACCTGCGGTGTAAAAGAGCTTTGAGTAGTCAGAAGACGAGAAAAGAAACACACAAGCTCAAGTCATTTTTCATTTTATTCCTAGAACTTTAAAACTGCAATGACCAATTGTGGCCACTTGATGGCAGCAGAAACATGTTTTGAAAACAGCTTTGACAAACTGTCTCAAATCTCTTCTGTTTGTTAGGAAAACTTTTTAGCAGGGCTGCAATTTGATTCATTCAATGATTCTTTTCTCTTTTGACAGACAGGTAGATATATCTACTTACCTTTCTGGTCATGTAGTGCACAAGTCCAGCACAACCAAATCAGATGGCTGTTCTTACCCGTGCTGGTAGCATGAAGAAAAAAATATAATTTTAGATAAATAAGTCATGACCTGGCTCTTAAGACCTGACAAAAATATTGAACTTAACGGTGCAAAAGTTTATTACAAAATCTACCGAAATGAAAACGTGAGTGGCTGTCAGTCAGTGTGTGCTGCATGCTGTACGGTGTGAAACTAAACGGAAAAAAAGGGAAACTACTAAACAAAAAGAAGGGTGCGACCAGGAACTGTGTGGCGACAATGAGAGGCTGTTGGATTGTCGGATCTTGATTACACCTGACAGACTGGCCAGGTCCACCCAGGTGTGTCTGAACCGTCTGAACACCAGCAGCCAGAGACCTGCAGGGAAACAGACACACAGACAGAAAGGGCAACACACAAAAGCAACTAAACTAAACCACAAATACAAACAACATATTAAATACCTGCTCACTCGGTAACGTTGCACTGTGTCTGTCATGTTTATCAGCTGGTGGACTAAAGCAATCGTTTTCAGTCTGTGCTAACTTCTGGTCTCTTTAACCTCTGACCTCTCCACCATGTTCATCAGCTGTGTGTCTGCCTGAAGTTTGTGCTCAAAACGTTTTTTATTTTAGGATCTTTAACACGATAAAAACAGGTCCTCATCACACCCACATGATGAAGTCAAACAACCAATGAAATGTGATGATGTTTAATCATCTAAAACACTTCTAAAAAACTGGACGTAGTGTGTTAGAGTCTGTTCAGCCTGCTTTAGAAAACAGAACTGCAGCAGCTGAGCATCATAAACAAACTGACGCGTTTTGATATTTAGCGTCTCCACATGAGAACGGATGAGTCTTTATGTGTCTGCACGCACACACACACACACACACACACACACACACACACACACACCACTCAGTGACTGAGAGCAACTGTGTCCGTGTTTCATGAATACTATTACAGGGCTCACAGAGCAAATGAGTGCTGCTGCCCACTTCACACACACACACACACATACACACACACACACACACACACTGTAACCCAGGGATATAGGTCACCTCTTTTATGGTTTCATTGTTTTTTTCTCTCCTCGTTTCGCTCTCTCACGTTTCTTCCTGTTTTTCATCATCTTCAGATCTCAGCTCTTCTACATGAAGACGTTAACGATCGGAAGTTAACTGGCCGCTTACTGTAGCAGCTGTTCTCTGTCATTCATACTAATTATATCTTTAATATCGTTTAAAATGAAGTGTTATTAAACGCTTCTAGTGCGGCAAAGGCTGCTTCACACATTACAGCTGAAGCTAACACGTCTGAACCGGTTCTTCTCCGGTTTGGTTCTGTACACTTTGGATAAGTTCAGTACGGTAAACCCTGAACTGGCTCGCGTTTCCACAGCCAACCGTTCCCTTATTTGGTAAGAGGAGTGTAAGCCAGGTGGAGATAGCTGGGTCAGCTATGTAACAGTGTGACATCATAGCAGCCCAACACAGTGTAGCCAGCTATTAATGAAGTTTAAAGAAGAAGAAGAAGAACAGGACAGTAAACAAAGGGACCCTTTAGGGTCGGATCGGGACCCTTGGCACCCCAACAGAAGGGCACCATTCCAAACTTTTGATGGTAGAAACGTTAATAAATGGGTATCGTTCAGAACTGAGCTGAACCGGACCACTTGGTGGAAACGGGGCTTAAAACGGAACACATGACCTTAAGATATATGATCTGTGCACACTACTGTCAGTCCTCGTATCTCAGTGCAGGCGATGGCAGGAAACATCATCCTGCCAGCAGATGAGAAGATTCACCGCACACACGAGGGCTGAAGGACTTCTTTTTATTTAGTCACATACTCAGTTTGCATGGCTTCATGTTTCTTAAGTTCTGTAAGACTGTGGAAGAAATACAGAGAACAAAGAAAATCAATCATCAAACAATCTTTATTTGTTTAGCGTCAATTCATCATCGATATTATCTCAAGACACTTCACAAAAAGAGAGAGAGAGAGAGAGAGAGCAGGTAAAAGACTCTTTGTTATATTATCTACAAAGACCAAACATCGATCCATCATGAGCGCTCAGCTACATTTAGCAAAAGCATTTAGAAAAGACTTCCTTTAAGAGGCAGAAACCTCGAGCAGAACCAGATTCATGATGAGACAGTGTCAGGGTTGGATAGAGGCAGAGAGGGAGGAGGAAGGAGACAAACAACAACAATAACAATGGATTAGATGGATTTAAAGCTACAATGTCAGTAATGATGAAAAAAGATGTGATGTCGTCTTCTTACAATCGTTTATCTCCTCATAATTTTCATTACTTTCATTCTTTTATTTTGATTACCACTCTGTCATCGGCGCCCCTGATAACCTGGGTTTTTTACAAATTAACGCTTTTATACAAAAACTTTATTGACATGAAGTTTCAGAAACAGTTCGGCTAAAGCAGCGAAATCAACAAAAACAGAAAAAAAGTAGAAGACACAATCAGTCCCCTTTCTTCAGACTCATTCTCCTCTGTATGCAACGTGTGATAAGCCATGAGGGCCGGGCACCCTCGGGTGTGACACACTGGAATAAAAGTATTCCATTTATGAGGAGACACACACACACACACACACACACACACACACACACGCACACACACACACACGCACACACACACACACACACAGCCAGGAGTTCACTAACAAACATCTGTTAGAATAAAGAAGAGAGACGATGCCTTATAGCGCTGCAGCTCCACTCCACTCATAATGATGCTCTCTCTCTTTCTCTCTCTCACACACACACACACACACACACACACACACACACACACACACACACACACACACACACACACACACACACATCCCTTTCTTATCCTCCATAACAACCACACTAAAACACCTTTCCTCTGACACACACACGCACACACAGACCTTCTCTCAATCTTCTCCCCACTTACACACTCAGCCCCCCCCCTTCCAGTACTACCTCTTTCTTCCAAATCACACACACACACACACACACACACACACACACACACATACACACATCCTTTCCCAATCTCCTACCCGATTACACCCGCACGCCAAAACCCCCTTTTTGCACCCACACACACGCACCTCCACCTTCCTTAAAACCCTTTTTCGTTTCCTCTAACACACACTCACACACACACACACACACACACACACACACACACACACACTCACACTCACACACTCACACACACATACGAACGCTGGCTCTCTTTTTGTCAACCACTAACCCCCCCTCCTCTTCTCACCCTCATGCCCCCCTCCTCCCAGTAATCTGGCTGGCCCGTGGCCTCCTCTCTCTCGCTCCACTGTTCTGTGTGATAGAATATCGATCGGTTTGCCTCGGCTCGGCGTGGAGCAGGAGGAGGAGGAGGAGGGCGGCTGTAGGGCTAAAGGGAGTGTGTGTGTGTGTGTGTGTGTGTGTGTGTGTGTGTGTGTGTCGGTGGGTGTGTGTGTGTGTCGGTGTGCTGGGAGGGAAGGGGGGCAAGTGGTCAGACATGCTCCAAGGTTGTTACCACAGCAACAGCGGGATGGGTCAGAGGGTTGCCATGGAGCCTAGGTCGCAGGGTCAGGGGGAGGGTCCTGGAGGGCTCTCGTTCTCTCCGTGTGTGTGTGTGTACGTCTGTCTGTCTGTCTGTGTGTGTACGTGTGTGTGTGTGTGTGTGTGTGTCTGTGTGTGTGTGTTAATAGGAGGGGGGGGGGGGGGGCGAGGAGAGAGGGGCGTCCTGTCCAGTCCGGCTATATTGGGTGTGTTAATAATGAATGGTGTTGTATGTGGTCGCTTCTCTTTCTCCCTCCATCTGTGTGTGTGTGTGTGTGTGTGTGTGTGTGTGTGTGTGTGTGTGTGTGTGTGTGTGTGTGTGTGTGTGTGTGTGTGTGTGTGTGTGTGTGTGTGTGTGTGTGTGTGTGTCGCACTAACACATGAATCACTTTAACCACACCTCAGCTCAGGAGTCCGTGTGATTTATTTTCAGATTTAAAAACAAACTTTGAAAAGATGAATTTTGTCGCGTAGCTGTGCTTTGAAAATCAGCGCGGACTTATAAATGTGGATGAAACAATCTGAAGAAAACCTTAAAGATGTGACATCATATCATTGAGTGGGAGAGACACAACACACACACACACACACACACACACACACACACACGCAAAATCTTCTTAAAGTTCAAGTTCAGGGAGATCTATGAAGCCAAAACATGAACACAGAGGTTAAAACACCTGAGCAGATTTCTGCTTAGATTAATTTCATTTAGTGATTCGATCTCTGCTGCAGAAACGTTACTTACACACACACACACACACACACACACACACTGCACATTTCTATTTTTCCTATCACAGGTTATTCTGCTGTAATCAGTGTGAGTCTCTGAGCCCCTTCTCTGATTTGTTACTTTCATTTTTAAATCCCTAAATGACAAACATATTTCATATATTTTCACTGTTATTACTCTTTATTAAATCTTTTTTTCATCAGGTCAACTGTTTGACTTTCTTTACGTCTCGTTCACGTTGAGAAAAAAAGGTTTTTAAAATCCGTCTGCAGCATCACAACGAAGGTGAATTCACTTCTCGTGCTCGTCTGTGTTTTTACTCTCAGCGAGGTGAGCGAGCATCGTTTTTCAACTTCACTAAATCACGGGAGCCGAATTAGTTTATTGTAAAACAAAAATCAGTCAAAAGGCCCGAGGATCTGCTACTGAAGACATCAACTGTTGTTTAGATTAATCGAGCCACACGTTGTTAAATATCTGGAAGGGGAAACAGATATTATTAAATGTGTAGGAAGATCACATAAATTTGCTAATCCCACATTTTGTCCGAGTCGTCGTCATCTGAGCTCGTCTGAATCCGTCACATAGAAGAAGAAACAGAAAGCGTCGGGTCTCGCCTTCATCGTAGAATAATCCTCTCGTCTTCACAGTAACGTTGTGTTTAATTAAACCTGCTGCACGAGAGCAGACAATGTTTGCACTTTTTCTTCTTTTTCTCCTCCTCTCCTCGGCGCTCCTGACCCCGACGTCTTCTGCATCATCTTCCACACGGACACACCGACTGAAAGGAGGGGACGCCGCAGGACGCACAAAAGAAGACAAGAAGAAGAAGAATAGATGAGTGAGTGTCTATCACCATGTGTCCCCACAACAGGTCAACAAACCCCTCCATGAACAGATCGTTGCGTTTCAAAGATGTGTAACTTGAGAGGAAGGGAGACAAAACTAAGAAAATTTTCAAACGCAATCAGACAAATTTACCGTCCATGTCTTATTCACACGCTCAAACATTTGTGTGCCGGAATTCTCACTTTTTTTTTTTTAGAAAAGCAGAGATGTGTGTGAGGTATTTAGCAGCGTTTTATGTGAGGTGTGTCTCGTTGTTTTCTGTCTCAGATATGTGTCGGTGTGTAACAGAAAAACTAACTCCATAAAAGCACGACATCTGGCATCTACACGTGCGTCACCCTGAACCCAAACCTTCTCAATTTGATCAGAAAATCCCATAAATTTGATTTGATTAGGCTGTAAGAGAGAGAGAGAGAGAGAGCGAGAGAGAGGGAGGGAGACACTTCTCCAGGTGTTTTTTTTTTTTTCTTATTTGCACGCTGCGTTCAGTTCAGTTCAGCGCGAGCGAGGACGCTGGAGTGTTTGGAGAAGTGAGAAACGCTGCAGCCTGCGTCTCAGAATACAAATTCACATCCATCTTCACTTATCTGGTCAACAGCACCTTAGTACCAAGATGTCCTTTTTTTAGATGTTAAGCCAGTGGACCAAATAGGATCTCAAAGTCACAAGGCGTCCGTGCAAAGCCAATCTCTGAGCGCCGCAGACCCCCCCCCACCCCCCTTCCGACCCCCATCCTCCACCACATCCAGCTTTAACACTGCAGGTTATCAAACAGAGGCCCCCGCGCTGCGTCAACGACTGCACTCGTCCGTGGGACTGAATTTCAGACACATGTCACCGCTGCTGACGCTGTGTGTTTTTCAGAAAAGTGAGCAGAAGGTCATAAATAGAGAAGCGCTGTTTAAAGAGCGTCGAACAGAAGCTCACCGAGGACGGCCAGGAAGACGAAGAGCCAAGTTTGTGTCGAGATGTAATCCCGGAGAGAAGGCTCTGCAAGAGAGGAAGAGAAATGAGCGACTCTAAATAAATCATTTCAGACATTTTAATTAAAGCACACTTCATGTTTAGCCAAGGTGAATTAAAATACTCACCGTCATAAGGACCAACGGGAGGATTAGAGACGGTTTCAAGAATTAAAAGTCTGCGGAGAAGCAGATGAGGAGCGTTAACATTCACTCACTTAACTTATCACATATAACCAGTTGAACTCGAGTTATTATGGAGGACATTAAGTTGACCTGTGATGTAAAACACACTAAGACGTAAAGCTGTGACATCATCAGATACAGATTTATTATTCAACAGAATTAATCCAGACAGTTCAGTAAACGTGTGATTTATTTTTAATTTAAAATGACAAAAACAATCTGTGGGTCACCGGGCTGGAGGGACATCAAGATGAATGTTACTACTTTGTATTTGTCATGATGTTATAATGAATCCGATTTATTCTCTGCATGCTGGTGTACACTTTAATGTTTTCTGTTATTAGAGACAGAAAGTCTTTGTTTTTGGGGGATTGTGAAGAACTAAATATTGATTTTAATGACTCTACAGAGAAATAGTATCAGGTGTTCTCAGAATTCTAAATACTAACCAATCAGTGGATTAAAACACGAGGTCAAAATGTACAAGGATGTGGATTTGTGGAAAAAATGAAAGACGGCAAAGATCTCATCGAATTACAGCAGAAGAATAAAAACATACACGAGTCACAATCACAGAATATTTAGATCAGATCTTATTTACTGATGAATGACATGTCAAAGGGAGGAGTAGGACTGTGAGGTTTTTGTGGAGACAAAGTGTGCACACACCCTCTGCAATAAGACAACTAGATCAGCAGGAAGGTCATCTAAGACGGGTTACCAAATATGATAAACTAAGGTTTGTCATTATCCTTCAATTTAACGCTGAGGTGTTCACAGGAAGAATCTCAAAATGTATCAACGAGGCTGCTGCTCACTCGACCTTTAACCTGCAATATTTGCCTGTTCACATAAAAATGTATTTAACCACGTAAAGTAAAAAGTGCCACAATTTGGAATAAAAGCTGAAAAGCAACGACTAAGATCAAACAGGTAAGGTGTGTGTGTGTGTGTGTGTGTAGCATGTTCAAAAACAATGTAAAATTTAATTTCTCCTCGCGGGACTAATAAAGGATATCTTATAAAATCAGGCAGAGTTAAAAACTGTACATTTTGTGTTTTTATATTTGTATTCTCTGTTTTATCAAATGGTTGTAATTGCTTCCTAAATCTTAATTTAATCAATTTAATTTTTTGCTATTTTTGTGTAAATGTACTTTGCAATAATTGTAGGATAGGCATTTCTAAGCTTTTTGCTTCCTCCTATTCCTTTTCAGTCACTACATAATACATGACTGTTGACAATGTTTGAACTGTCTGTGTTGTTTAAAAAATATTGTATATGTATAATGTCTGAATAAGATACTCATACATACATACACTAAAAAACGATTCTGATACTGGAGCATAAAACATCTCAGAGCAGTGGTTTGAAGAGGGCGGCAAAGCTCATTAATTTAGGGGAGGAGGAGGGGGGGGCTTTAATTCACTGCTTCAAAACTTTATTTTAAGCTTAAATAATAAAGAAAGAAAGTGAAGGTGTTTACAGGGTTACGGCCAACGTGAGCGTGAAGAGGAAGCCCATCTTCAGGAGCCGGTTGAACGAGGCTTCATCGACGCTTAAGAAGGAAACGTAGCAGTCCTCCATGTTGGCCGCACGATGGCGCTCGATGCCCTCCGGCAGCCAGCGGCAGAGGAAGCTCCTGCATGAAGAAGAAGAAGAAGAAGAGCACTTTCAAACAGCTCAGCAACAAAAGCGAACTTTTTGACCTCTGAGGAATGTTTGTCGTCGATTAAAAACATGACGTCACGTTTTTAAAAAGCTTCAAATATTCACGAAGCGGATATTAAATGTGCATTATTAACGATTAACTTAACAGGAAAAAAAAAACAAAGATTAAACTCTTTATCCAAAGGTAAAGTCTGAACACTTCCTGTTTGTGTTAAATATGTTTGACTTACCCGCGTTCATAAATTCTGGAGGTTATTTGTAGTTTTTCCCTCATCAATCCCCCATGTAGCAGATTTTAATCCGCTATCCGGGTTCTTTTCTTGTGTCTGTGTATTTGTGAGACACCACGCAGCTGCTCGCTCGTGTGATTTTTATTTCCGTATTGTTTTTTTCTTTTTTTTTTGCAGGTTTTACCGGAAAGTTTCATCCCACAAGAAGCCGAGGGAGGAGGAAATGTTGACGTACGGGACCGTAGAGTTGGCTCAGGTAACACACTGTTTTAGTTTCATGAACTTCATTTGACGACAAGGGAAGAGAAGATGATTCATTCATTCTGCACATTTAAGAAACCAGAATGCTGCTCATTTAAAAAAAACAACAAAAAAAAAAAAAACATTCAGATTTGATATCGGCCCATGAGGGGAAATTAGTTTTGCAGAGATAAAAACAACACAATAAAAAAACAATATTAGATGCTTATTGCACAGGTGCGTTGCATGCACATCTGCCCTACAAAAAATATAATTTTAATAGGCTGTATAATAATTATAATAGTAACTGTATTTATATAGCACCTTTCAGTGTTGTATTCAGCAAAGAAAGGACAAAACAAACACAGCATTGTATCTGCGCTATACAAATAATGATGGGTTGATAGAAGTCTGTAGGCATGTCATTTAATCAATAATTATTTGTACAGTGTTACCTCCAGACGCTTTGTGAAAGAGCATATGGGATAATGTGCAGGAAGGATTTCTCCTTTGTGTTCCTCTTGCACTTCCTCACCGCTGAGGTCGAGGTCGGAGCAGTGCGTGCAGGAAGGAGGACGGAGGTGGTTGTGAGGACGACCCAGCTCGAGTTTGAATAAAGACACCAAAAGAAAAAAGTAAGTGAGGAAGAAGTTTGATTTATTAGATTGTGATGATAAAGAGTAGGAGCGTCTGGCTGCTGTCCTCCAGACAAACATCAACGTTTAAGAAAGAGACTCGACGACTAAATGATATCTAAGAAGGAAGAAAAGAGCTTCAAAACGAGGACAGATCGGAGCGGCTGAATAAAGTCTGACTCTGCGCTCCGTCAGTGTCCTCAAAGTTATCAGAGCAGCGGCAGTCAAGGTGTCCGCCGTGACGACTCACTGTTTTTACTCCTGTGGTCGTCGCACGGTTTCAGGTTTTGACCTTGACCTTTGCTGCATCGTCTCAGGTTCAACCTCCAGATGCAGGGTCATCAAGTGCGTGTCATTCCCTGCCCCCCCCACACACACACACACACACACACACACACACACACACACATAATGAAAAAGCACACTAAAGATAGAAGGGCTGAAAGAAGAGAAAGTTTAACATGTTTGAGCGGTCAACAAAATGTAGACGTTAAAGAGAGCAACACGTCGCCCTTTTAGGAAAATGTATTTCTGCATGCGCCCTCACATCACGGCTCATTGAGGCCTTTGCACCACGCAGGATCTTTAAAAATCTGCACAAGGCCTGACCCCCCTTCTCTTCTTCATGAGAGCGTAGGCAGAGATTCAGGGTCCATCAGTCTGCTGTTCTGTACAGCTCAGTTTATTCTTTTTATTCTCTGATTTAAATGTCCAAGGTGTTCACATAGATCTGCACGTTGCAAACTTACAGATAAGGAGACGCTGTCTTTGATATTCTCAGAACAAAAATGTCAACTAAAGGGGCGACAGAGGACTACGTGCCCCACATAAGAAGGCTGTAGTCCTCTAAGCGGGTGACCCGGGTTCGAATCCGACCTCTGACTCCTTTCCAACATGTCCTTCCCCACTCTCTCCGCCCTCCCCCCTGATTTTTGACTCTATCTGGCCTTTCTCTAAGTTAAAGGCATTAAAAGCTGACAAATCTTTTTTTTTTTTTTTTTTTAGACGACTGATTTTTGATCTCGTTTCTTTACCTAAAAAGCTGCAACATCAACCGATAAGTTGTAAACCCGTCCCATTAGTTGTCGAACATGTCAATAGTCGATCTTCTGGCCTTTTAAATGAATATTTTTGAAATGTAGTCATGGAAATATGGCTGAGAGGCCGACTTCAGCTCCTTCAATGTGGATTCATTTTTGTTTCTTCCCCTCTTTACTCTGTGAAGTGAACGTGTCTCTGCGTTGAAATAGAAGACGACATTTCTGACGATCTCTGAACCGAATGATTTTTGGTGAGGGATGAGCACAGCTCGCAGCGTTACTTTGACTTCACTCCTCCTCGTGTTTGTCCAGATGTTTTTTTCTTTAACCTTTAATGACGCTAACAACGTCCGTTTTTCTCTCCTTCCTCTTTTCTCTGACCTTAATATAACTTTTATTAGACGGGGAGGAGGAATCACTCTCCCAGATGCTGAAGCACCGTCTGCTGTGAGCTGAGCTTCATCACCTGCTGCTGTCCACACACACACACACACACACACACACACACACACACACACACACACACACACACACACACACACACACACACAGAGCCTCCCCCCTTTTCTGGGCTGCAGTCTCAACTCCGTCGCCATGGAAACAGCTAAGATGCCGAGTGCAGGAGAAGTAAAAATGGGTGTGTGTGTGTGGACAGCGATGGTATAGAAAAAGAAAATCATCTGAAGGACACGTTTAGATGAAAGGTGAGTGTGTTGTGTTGACACCGCTTATGAATGCATACTCGTTCACCCTCACACACGATTTCTCTCTCTCTCCCCCCCCCCCCCACACACACACACACACACAAAAAAACCTTTTCCTTCTCGCTGACTTCTTCCTCACCCTTTCCACCCTCCATTCTTCTCCTCCTCTTTGACGTCCTCTTGGTCTCCTTCTCGTGTTTCCTCTCGCTCACCTGCTGACTCTCTCAGCCGACCCTTTCAGAGCACGCCGAGCGCTCACTCAAAAGCGTCTTACATAACGAGACCCTATATACAGTATATGTATTATATCATTTTGACCCTGAGAGGGAACCAAGCGCCCTAAACGCCTGCCTGCTTTCTCTCTCTCTATCTGCCTCTCTCGCCCCTCTCGTCCTCCCTCTCAAAAAGCCAGATGGGCCGGCGCTGCTTTTATTCAGGAGGCCCGGTGCACGTGCCGAGGACACAGGGCCTCACAGCGTTTAATTCACAAGCTTTAGACGCCCCCTTCTTTTAACCCCCCGTGACCAACACCGTCTCCCTCCCTCCCTCCTTCCTTCCTTCTCCACTTACTCTCTTTCTGTTTTTTTGTCCCTCCTGGCCCCCTCTATTCTCCTCGACTCCATTATCTCTTCCTCAATTACTCTCCCCTCTCCTCCGTCCTGCTCTTCCTTTCTCTCTCAAGTTTCTTCTCGTCGCTTCTGCTTTTTTTGTAAGATCTGCCTCGTCGCTCTTCAAAGCGTGTCTCCTGTTGATGTAAAATTCATTTTTACTCTCCTCTTTTCTGCTGTTCTGTCTGACACAGATATTGCGTCGCATGTCTCATATAAGCCAGTAAATGCTTCTCACACTTTAGGAGCTCTGATTTAACGAGTTTCATTTGATAATATATTTTTTATTCTCTCTAAAAAAGTTAATTTATTTACACATAAAGCTGCATTGAGTCCATATCCTGAGGAGACTATTTCTACTGGACTTTTTAGTTTGACCTAAAACGAATGTTTCTAACCTGCCAAGAAATGTTGTTTTAAATATTGTACATCTATCAGAAAAAATATGATCAATGGATGTGTCTGATTTAATTAAAAGGCTCATTTGTAGTCTTGTACTTTACACACACACACCTGTAGTTAAACTAAATTCAAGCAGTGATTGATTTATGTTTTATAAAGATAAGGGAATCTATTTCTAAACGTTCAGAGTAATTCCTGCAAACCTGGAGAACGATAAACATGCTCACATTAAAAGGTCGCTGTGTGAATGTCTCCTGAACACCGGGACACTTTTACATGACGGTGTTTTTGTTTCATGTAAAATAAAAAGTTTTAACAAATCAAACACGTCTCTTGTTCCTCTTCATTTTGACTGACAGGTGGAGAATACTGAGGTGGAGGGAGGCAGGGGTCCAAGCTGAGTGCTGCTGGTTGAACTGCAGCCTGCAGGCTCGTTTGACCTCCTCCTCCTCCTCCTCCTCCTCCTCCTCCTCTCAGACAGCCACTGAACCTGATGGAGAGATCCTCCATCTCTCACACACTGACCATTGTCACAGTGACTGATGTCCAGCAGGCCTTATAATGGCTGAGCTGGTGTGAGAGGCTTTAATTAGATACATTTATTAAACAAAGGAGCAGGAAGCAACATTATTTCTCAGACTTTGCTTATTGAGAATTTACAATTGTATTATTGTTATTTCTTATATTATTTTGCATTAAGGCTTTAGTTGCAAAGTGTGGCTATTTCATGCATGCATTTTAGCAAACAACAAAGCTATACTTTTTCTGCGTTATTTTTAAATTGCTGCCAGATTTCGAGATTCCCCGCGCAGTCTCCAAACTGTGAGCCCCACGTGGAGCCTCAGTCCCCGTGTTTCCCCGCTGCCTGCTCCTGAGGCCACGGTCGTCCAAATGAAACGGGTTCATTTAGTGCTGTCTGAGTCTAATTGTTATCGAATGTGCTCGGTATTTATTCGGGATTATTCGGGTTAACGTGGAAATAATGAGGGTGCCGATCTGGAGGCGGTGTCGGACGGTCGCAGGGAAATCGATGAACACAGTGAGTTAATTATGAGAAATCAATTAAAAGGAGGGAGAGGGGCAACCCTGCCGGCCACAGACGAGAGAAGTGATGGCCTCTCTCTCTCTCTCTCTCTCTCTCTTTCCTGGTTGTTTCTCTTTGCAACAAAACAAGAGGAGGCAATTTACGTTGCTTCCTTTTTTTAACACTCGATCTCTCCTAAAACAGTTTGTTATGAAATCCTCATGTTTCTCCATCATCTCTTCAACACACCGTCTCGTTGTCGGCAGCGATTGACATCAAACAAAAGCCCCTTAATGTCCTTTTATATATTTTTTCTGAGGCTCCCCCCCCCCCCCCCACACACACACACACACACACACGCTCTCACACACACACGCTCTCACAGACACACGCAGGTCAAGAGGATTGTCACCCTGATCTTGAGTCCATAGGTAAACACTGTGTCCAAAACCTGCGGCCCATCTGAACCCTGCATGGACACAAACACGCTACGTGACCACATCTCTCCCTCTCTCACACACACACACACACACACACACACACCTGATTCCTCATCACTGTATTACTATACATATGTACACGCGTGCAATGTGCTGGTTGAAAACTAAGAATATGGCTTTAAAAGTAACTGCAGCCTCTATCAGCTCTGATTGGATCATTTTATGATCGTAAACTCTGTTTTTTTTTATCTTCAACTCTTTTGTGTTGAAACTGCAACAAAAAGGATATTTACCCACGAAGCTTATGATCAGCCTTTTTCCTGATAAAAAAAAAACACCAAACCTTAAATGATTCTGATGTATTTGATACACATTTGTACGTGTTTTATGTATTTTGATTGAGATTGAATCATTTGACCACTGGAGAGACAATCAGTATTTTCATTCACTTTTTATTATAGGCTAATTATTGCTTCTTTAAGATCAATAACATTCAGTAATAATGTGTCTTCAGCTCTTTAAGTATTTGATTCATCTAAAGAAAACTGTGGCTGACTTTCTTTTTCTCTGAATCTTTTTTGTTTATTCGTTTATTTTCTTTTAAATAGTTGTCTAAAACGCATTTTAAAAAGATGAATATTGTTCGTTCTGGGAATAAACATAAAGTCTTTTATTTTGAAAAGTTTGAACAAAATCAAAGCAGCAACGCGTTTAATTCACGATTTGAATATTTTTGCTTATATGCAAATAAGCCCCAGTTAGTAAAACAGCGTGTTTTCCACCTTTGTCATAACAGATAAATTCCTCTTTTCAATTCCACACCCAGTTTTGAGTGTCACTGCTCGTGTTTGTATTTATTATAGCTGGATTTACATGTATGCACTGAATGTAAATGGCCTGTGGAGGCTGCGCTGAAATACCGACCAACACTTTGATGATTTGTCAAAGAAAGAGAATAAAATTATGATAGAAAAATATTTCGTTGAAAGCAGCAAAGTCAATGTAAACGAAATGAAATGCATAAATAAATAAATAATCTCCACTTAAATAAAAAGAAAGCCACTATAAAAGCCAACAAAGTCGTTTCATTTACGATTTAAAATTGAACCATTTTTCATTTAATTTGCATAAATGAAAATAGATCTAAATAGTCTATTAGTCGTTGGTGTTTTATTTTTAATTATGATGACGATTATGATTATGATGACGATGACAAAGATCAACCACTGGAAAAGTCAACTTCCTCTGATGTCTGAAAATCACCAAAGATTCAAATGTCCACTTTTCATCAAATGATTTTCAATCCCAAAAATAACTATTTGACGTAAATTTTAAATTATAAAAAAAATAAAAACACAAATGCACATCTCGTGGGTCATTTGATTGTTCCCTGATGCTTTAAAAGAGTTTTCAGTGTCCGGTCCGATTTATTTAAAAAAACGTTTTGCTTTACTTGCACGACAGTTGTCATTAATAGGAGATAATTATATATTTAAATGTTTTTAAATTGATTATTGAAATTTATAGTCTCAGAGTGTCGGTTATGCGTCACACCAAAAACTGATAAAGAAAAAAACAAGAGAAGATCATCCAGAGAGGTTATAATTTTCTTTAAGCTGCTTCAACAACAACAAAAACAACAAACCTCTTATAAAAGTGTTTTCTGAAACACTCGTGCATTGTTACGTCGTCTTGTAGCCTAAACAAAAACCTGAATAACAGAACATCATTATTGCACCTAAAGCCATTATGTGATTATTTGGTGGCGGCTGCTTCCTTTTATTACAGACCTGATTGTCTTTTCCATCAGTTTGCTGGGAGCGTCTGTCACTGCTGCGGCTCCCTGCCCCGACCCCTGGAGGTCAGAGGTCAGCCGGCCACTCAGCCATTACCGCAGCTCATCAGCTCCCTCCCAAGATAGCACCAGACGAACCAGACAAATTATAGGTAAGTACTCTCTATATAAACTCTTACCGTATAACGCTCATAACCACCTTAAAACCACCTATTACTCTTCTTCTGCTGTAAAGAAAGTGAATCAAACTGTAGCTGCTCAAACATTACTCTTAGTATGAGCTGTAACCTTCTGGAACAGTGTGGTTGCTAAGAGACGCACAAGTGAGTTCAGGTCGGCGCAATCACATTTAAATCGTCTGGTAGAATTTCACTATAATTGTACTTTATTTAATAATATAAATTGGGACATTAATGACCATAAACATGTCAATAGTTCCAGATTGTAGACACACACACACACACACACACACACACACACACACACTAGGCTAATTAACATCTGTAGTCCCTTGGCAGGTTGGTGGTCACACAACCATAAACTCAATGACAAGCAAAAAAAAACAACAACAATTGATGACCAAACAACAACATAAACTGTACATTAGTTTACACTTTACACATTTATACAAGCATAAAAGGTGTCTGGGCCTGTTGTTCAAAACAAACCAGGATAACATGAAGTGCTTAAAGTGTCTTCTACAGGGTGTGAAGCAGCCTACCTGAGTATTAAAGAGAGTGATGGATTATTGCACATGATTAATGAGTCGCTGATTTAAATTGCACATTTGTCCTGGAGCCTGTAACTTTAAAGTGCTGGAGTAATTTAACATATAGCCCTGTTTCAGTTTGCATACAGTCATGCACATATATGTCTACTATTTCAGATGGGTTGGCAGCAGACAGTAGATGTGATTATGTATGCATTATTGCACTGGGTTACTCCTAAAGGTTATTAGTAAATACTAAAACTATTTTTGTTTTTGTTATAACAATTTGAAGTAGTTCATTTTTAAAATAAACCACAGTTGTTCAGTGAGTTTTTTGCTGAAACTAAAGTTGTGTTAAAAATCTAAAATGACTACAACAATGTAGGTGTCTGTCACTCTTTAATACACACAGACACGCACAGACATCACCTGTGTGTCTGTTGTTTTTAACTTGTACGTCCACTCGGTCTATGTTGATTACTTTCCTCTGTCTGCAGTGTTTCTTACAACTAATTACTAAAATAACATTGTATTTTTTTAGGCCGCTGTGCTCTTTTTTTGGGGGTAATCTTTTGGGTCCATTTTTGCCTTTATTGGACAGGACAGCTGATTAGAGACATGCAGGAGATGGTGGGGGGATGACAGCAAAAGGGCGAACCCCTCAGCCGCTGTGACGAGGACTCTGGCCTCCGTTAAGGGTTGCGAGACATTACAGCAACACTACCGGCACCGGGCTGTTGTGTTCTTATGTGTTGTTTTAATGCCAGTGTTTGGAGAGGCTCATTAACGTTAAATGCTTTGACTTCCTCCAGGGACAGTGAGGGGGGGGGGGGGGGGGTTCTAGTCTCTATCGCGCCGTCATTTTGTGGATTTGTAATGAAAAGTTTGGGAACCCCTGATCTAGAGAGACAGCTAATCCTGAAGGCGACACCTGAATGGAACCATTAGAGGCGTTGGTCTGTTTTATTTATTATGCATTATTATTCTTAGTGAACCACCTCATCTTAAAAATACAAAAAAGCAGATATTTATCAACCACTTAATTCATGTCATCAGAATGCTGTGACGGTGAAGTTGTGCAGCTATAAGCTCAAAGTGTGTGTTGTTAAATAACATTTTCCTGTGTTGCTCCGTGGAAAATACGGATCAGGACTGTCCAGCGACTGATAAGAAAGAAAAGCTCCCCCCCCCCCACCACATATAGACCTACTCCTACCCCCTGCGGTTCACTGTCATCTCTGTGTAAGTCTGAAGTCTGAAATGAATTCATTCCAAATTAACTGATACCATCTGTGGGTATCATTTTAATTTCTGCTTGACATTTTACTGTAGCAAGAAAATGATGCCATCAGCAAGAAAAAAAGAAAAAGCCTGCAGTAGATGAATAATAGAAATCTTTTCAACACGTGTTACTAACTGCTTTTTTTGTGACATCAACGTCTGATTTATGAACCTCAAAATAATAAAGCACAATCACAACACTCATTGCATATTGACTCTTGTTATTGCATGTATTGACATCTGTGTAAACCTCACAGTCGTCGACGTTTGACCAGGGTTCCTCAATAAATAGTGGAAATGAGGCTTGGGAGGTCGGGGAAACAGTAACTCCCCTGGATTGATTTCCAATAATCTGGTCATCGCCCGTCTGATCCGCAGGATGCAGGCTACGGGGGAATTGTCGGCTCTAGTCCTTCTGGCTGTTGCTGTGGTGACCGGTGTGGAGGTAATAGCAGTTAATGAGATATTAACCTCGCATAAGGAAGGAGAGAGGAAGTGATGAAAGACTAAAGAGTGGATTTGTCGATTGATGACCCCCGGCTTGATCAATACTGTTCTGTTCATCGCCGTCAGTAACAAGCAGCGAGCCACGGCGTCCCTTTGAGACCGAGGAGGTAAATCCAATTTCTCTGCATCGACACGCTCACACTGTTAACCACATAAATAAGAGCATGCAGATATTAGAGCACACACGGAAAACGCGAAACACACACACAAACATGGACAAAGGCACGGATACACACATCAACACTTACTGCGAGAACACACACACACACACACACACACACAAACACGATGAAGGTTGCACGGCTGGCTCTTTGTCCAGCTGGTTAGGATGCAAGCAGGCGATTGTGCCCTCTAGGTCAAAGGCCAATTTCATCCCAGACGTCTGACCTCATCCAGCAAAGGTCGACCTCTCTGGGCCACGTGTGTGTGTGTGTGTGTGTGTGTGTGTGTGTGTGTGTGTGTGTGTGTGTGTGTGAGGGTTAGTAGAGGATGAAGTGAGAGCACAAGTGAAACAGAATGTCAATTGTTATATATTAAAATGTTTGTGTCTGCGTTTGCGATATATTGCTCGAGGCAAGGCAGTAGCAAAGATGGAGGATTGCAGAATGGGAGGTTTTTTAAGCTTTGGATCATTTTAGTGTTCATTCAATCCACTAAAAATGAGCCGTGGGAAATGGAGAGAATGAATTGAGAGAGAGAGAGAGAGAGAGAGAGAGAGAGAACGTCCGAGGCTAAAACTTAAAATCAGAGGGAGACAAAGGGTCCAGTGACAGATTGGTGGATAGTTGCAGTTCCAGGTTTCCTCCTTCCTCACTGATTGGCCTCCTCGTCCTGCTCACTATCACTCGGCCATCATCTCAAACTTCTCTTTTTCTTTTTTTTCTTTTTTTTTACTTTTCCTGCTAGCTACTTTGTGCTCACTGTCCCTCTGTACCTTCATCTGCTCGCTGGCAAATTATAACCTGACCTTGACTCACAACCCTGTGTAACACCCCAACACACACACAAACACACAACACACACACACACTGAAATACACACCCAGGCTTGCTGACTCCCTTGTGTACAGCAGCTCACAGTGAAGTCTGCTGTGGTCACCCGCTACAGCGAGATTTATAACAAACCTCTGATATTTTAAACTAAAAAGATTTATGAATATTAATTGAAGTCGTAACATTAAGGCTATACGTTCTGATACAAAGAAAGGTGTCAGTGCGATTAAAAGATCATTGATACGTTTGCATGATGTGTTAAAGTCTGGCAAACCTTCTGCAGCCTTCAGGAGCAACCAAAAAGTGGGAAATGATGCAATTATGTTATTATTATATATTTTTTTAATTACAGAAGAAATTCTATTTTTCAGCAAGTAGTATCAGTTTGATAAACCTCTTTATCAACAGAGATACATTTTCTTTGCTGCATGCGCTGACGGGACAATGAGTGGGATCAAATTATTTTAAAAAATCAATACTCATGGTGATAGCCTTGCGGTTTTGTCATGTGCCCCATGTACGGGGGTTATAGTCCTCGTTGCAGCCGCAGCGAGTTCGGATCCGATTTTGCCCTTTTTGCTGAATGTCATCCCCTACTCTCACTTCCCCTCTATTTCCTGTCTCTCTTCAGCTGTCCTATCCAATAAGACAAAAAGGCCCAAAAATATTTAGAAAAATGAATAAAATCCATCCTCATTTAAAGTCTTTTTTTTTTTTTTTTTTTTTTTTAATGAAATTTGCAAAGATTTAGGAAAGCTCCCAGTCTGCTTTCTTGACATTTTAAACTATTATTTGTTGCAACAACCTGGTGAAGTGTTTGTCCACTTACAGTCCGACCTCAAACCTTTTAATCTGAACATAATGTGGTTGAATGGAATCAGCTGTTGATGTAGGTACATTTAGACGGCTTTTATCATCATTCATTCAATGAGTCGTGCTCCTCTCAGATGAAACCATTTACAGATGCTGTCCAAACTCATTCCCACTTTACATTAAAAATCTTCTTTTTTTTTTTATTGTCAGCAGTTTTATGTGTGTCGAGATAGATTCACAGAATGTGAAGATTAAGCAGCATGAAAATCCTCTTAAAAAAAAAAAAGTCTTCTACTCTGCACTCCTGTCAGCTAACAATCCCACCGTGCAGGACGCCTCATGTTATGGATGCAAATACTGAAACCATGTGTCTGACTTGTCAGTTATAGAGAGACATCAGTAGTGATGAGGGACTGGTTTCTTGTCACTATTACAATGATGATCTAATTTGTCTTTAACTTTTATTTTTGTATTGTTTCATTCTTGTGGCAGAACTTGACATAATAATAGATCTGTCTTTTCTTCTTCTGAAACCCACTCCATCATCACCCAGGCACGGCTCATGTTGTATGGTCACTAAACAAATTTAATGTCCAGGTTTTTACTCATTTTGACCACTTCCCCTCGTATGCTCCTTCTTGTGTTCGCAGCAAATAACCACAATCAAAGGATGGTGCGAGCTACCGGCCTCCTCCCTCCTCTCCATCAGAGTCCTTGCACACCAATCTCGTCATCCCAGAGGTTCAAAGATGAAGGTGAGTGAGAGGGGGGAGGAGGAGGAGGAGGTGGACGGTAGAGGAGGGGATGTAGGATGAAAGCGGGGTGGAAATACGCCTGGCCGAGCACTTGTGTTTCCATCCCACCCCTTCACCCCTCCTCTGCTCCCAAAAAAAACATTCTTTTCCTTCTTCCAGCTCTCGTTCACCCCCTAATCCCTCGCTACTCCACTGCATATGTTTCCTAATCCGGAGTGTGTGGGAGGCCCATGAACCCCCTCGCCTCCTCCTCCTCTCTCCTCCCTCCTCTCTCCTTGTCCACCTCCACCCCTCGCCTTTCTCTTGGTGGCTGTAATGCTGTAACCTGCCTCCATTCGTCTTTCTTTTAGCCCTGTTCTGTCTGTCTTTTCTGCAGCTCTTATCGGCAGACAGCAGAGTGAACCAGCCTGCCCCCACCCAAAGCCTCCTCTCCGTCCCCTCCTCTGTTTTCTTGAGCCATCCTGCCCCTCTTCTGTCTTTCTTTTTTTTTTGAGGGGGGGGGGGTCATTTCTTGCTATTATCGCTCATTTCTATCCGACTCTTAAGTCTGTTTTCTTCTCTTTTCTATTCCCCAATTGTCATGATAATATCACTTTAATGTGTTGCTAATGTACAACCAAAATCTGACTAAAATATACCAAATTTGCCAAAATGCTGACCAAAAAGTTAAGTTGCATAGACGTCGAAAACCCTGTTTTGTGACTGGACTTCGTACCTTCCAGTACCTTCATGAATGATTGAAAAATGTGTTATATTTGAAAGGAATCCAACGAGTTAGCCCGTATCTTAACCCTTAATTATTTCAGCTAGCTTCTCTGCTGCTCATTCATCCTCTTTTTCCCCTCCTGCAAGCTGTCTTATTTTCTCTCGGGAGATTTCGCTCTCTTTTCTCCCTTATTTCAGCTGTACTATAACCAACACACATAGACACACACACACACACACACACACACACACACACACACACACACTCTCACACGCTAGCACACACACTCACACACTCACAGGCTTTTTGTCCTGCTACTTCTTCTTGCTTTACCCCATTACTGAATAGTATTCCCGGAGCCCTTTGTGGAGCCTTGTATAGGCACATGCCAAGTCAAGTTATTTCAGAGCGCTTTCAATGGAATTACCCCCCAAAATAATCTCCCTTTTCTTCCCCCAGTACCCCTCCCCAAAAAAAGAAGTAGAAAAGAAGCAAAGAATAGAAGAGAATAATGTAAAACGAACCAGCACCCTTGACACAGAATAAGCCTGTACTTGCACACTAGAGGAACATGAGAATATGAAAAGATCAGAGAGTGTACATATTTAAGAAGCGCGGAGGAAACTGGATATGAACTGTGGATAAAGGAGGGATCTAGTGCAGCGGAAGGCCACCTACACTCAGCCTACTCTGCTTGTTGTGTTCAGAAGAGAGACTACTCACAGTATGGGGCGCCCTTTGCTCCTACATTTTAAATGGTCTTTGTGTGCCTATGTGCCCTCTCTTGTGTGTATAAAATCTATTCCATAAGTTCCTGTCAGTCCATATTTTTGGAGGCGCGTACGATCGTGTTAAGCCGCCTTCAGGCGTTCACATACGTGTTTCTATACGCCCGTGTGTTCATCAATACATAGATATTTATATCCACGTGTGTGAGTGTGTGTCAGTGCCAAGTGTCATATCGATAGGTTAATAGCTGCGGTGTCAGATTCAGTAACTCTCTGATTAGTTGACAGTTCACTAATCCACACACCATCCTGAGTTATTGGCTCGGCCCATTGATTTCCAGCCTGCCAGCCAAGCCAGGAGGAACTCAGGGGTCGTAAGAGAGCCTGCCGCTATTGATTGGCCCCGGATCAACCCCACCACCACCTCCCTACAACGCACACACACACACACACACACACACACACACACACACACACACACACACACACATAACCTAACCGCAGTGCTACGGCATGCAGCCTCACCATACCTTCAGATGCTTTCTGTCTGCACCTCTATGACTCTCCCCTCGCTGCCTTTCTCTCCTCCAGCGTGCTGTTGGGTGTGTTCGTATCATGTTGCGGTGTCATCTCCATTCATCAATCTTTTTGTGTTTGAAATATTTTTATTGACAGATTTTTACGAGTTGTAGGAGGCATCTAACAAAACTGCTTCCCTCCCTCTCCACCAGCTCGGCCCCGCATGCCAATACTTTCACATCCTTTCATATCTCCATGAGAACATGAAAGTGATACTCCTCTCCAAAATCTTCTTTAGTTTAGAAATCCTTCACTGTCTGCAGACTTGAAGGGCAAAACATTTGTAGTTTTGTATTTCTCACAGAGAAAGCAGCTGTGGTCGGTTTCCATCGTCAGTTAGTGAGGATTTATGATGGTGTCTTTGTTTTCCTTTGTGTGTGATTTAAATACGCTGATCACTTTGAGACTTGTGTGAGAGGTCTTGGCCTCCAGCTGTTGTTGTTTGGCTCCTGATGAGGTTCCCTCAGGCACATTTTAATGTAGTTTTAGGTCCAAAGATCTCAGAGGACTTGCATACGATGTCCAGATCGACACAGAACCCCGTCCTCCAATGAATGAAGCAATGGAAGTGTGCTAGTAAGCAAACGCACAATGTTCCCTGCATGTATCAAAATGACCCACACCCACAAAGACGGGTTTAAAAACCATGTGGACCCAGTCAGGGGGAAGTCGAGTGCATCTTTCTACCTTGGTGGTGGGTTGCCGTGGTGTTCCTAATGGTCTCATCTCTTGAGGTTTCTCAGGATCCATCTGAAAGAGTGGGACGTAACTTGGGGAGAAGAACGTCGTCGTTACTTAGCTTAATGTGCAACCACCCTGAAATAGTAGTTTAAAAAACATGCATGGGGGGGGGGGCGGGGGGTGCTGGTGGCGCAGTGGTTGGTGCGTGCACACCGTGTATGGAGGCTGTGGTCCTCCAAGCGGGCGTCCCAGGTTCAGGCCAACCTGTGGCTCCTTTCCCACATGTCATTCCACTCTCTTTCTCTCTCCCTGATTTCTGAATCTATCCACTGTCATGTCTCTCCATTAAAGGCACAAAAAGTCCAAAAATAAATCTTTAAAAAAAATGAGGGCATCATTTTAATGCTGATTCCAAAACAGCACCACTTCCGGGTTTATCAGCCTGCATGAGCAAATCCTGCGTTGTCCAGCATATTATTTTTGATTGGTAAAGTCCACTGACTATCTTGAATAATCTGAACGTTATTGTAAGCAATTAAATACGTGGTCTCTATCTGCAACAGTCTATACCTCTTTATCTGTCCCTCTTTTTGAACAGGTTACAACTGCATTTTGAAAGAGAGCTGAGCGATGTCCAAACTGATGATCTGGATTCAAACCTGCGGCTCCTCAGTCACTTCACCAGGTGAATACTTTCTAATTCTTCTGATCCTGAATCACATCCAACATGGCCGCGATCCTCCTCTTGACATTCTCCACATTCCCAACATCCCTCGTATTGTTTCAACCCTCTGTTATTCTTTCTCTCCCCCCCCCCCTGCTCCCTCCATCTCTCTTCTGCCTCTGTGTAAGCATCGGGGTGGCGGTGGCGGCGGCGGTGGGTGTGGTAGTGGCGGGGGGTTGTTAAACATTTTTCTTCCTTCTTAATTGTTTTGACTTGTGCCATTGGCATCCCGATTAGGCCCCATTGATTTCCCACTGCTAAGTGCATTGATTTCTACATTTCTCATTGATCCCCGCTTCTAAATCTACCCACACACACACACACACACACACATTCACACTCTGTTTCTGTCTCTCTTTTTTCCCCCATGAACACCATGCAGGCCAAGCTTGAACATGGGCATGTGTGAGTTAGTGAGTGAAAACATAGAGACAGAGGCTGGTATATACAGGAAAAAGGGAAAGAGATTTTGAGTCGTGTGATTGGTCTTTATGTTGTCCAATTAAGAATCAGAATCAGGGTTTATTTTTTCTCAGTCTTTCTTACTTTACAACGACTTTGCTTTTCACTGATGGTGCGTACAATAACAGGGAAAATATAGATCACCCAAATGTGAAATAGAAACACCTAAAACACAGAACTCAACAAATATAATAGAATTAGATTACATGTGAGTAAAAAGATTTGGTTTCATAATAAAAAAGAAAATGCAACTGTGCAGGACTTCAGTGTGCAGGGATGATGTCTGGTATAGTTATCAGGTGGATTATAGAGCTTGACATAATATCATATTTTTAAAGCTTTTTTTGGGGGCTTTTTGCTTTTATTGGATAGGACAGCTGAAGAGAGACAGAAGAGAGTGGGGGGTCGGAGGTGACATGCAGCAAAGGGCAGAGGTCAGATTTGAACCCACAGTCGCTGCCAGGAGGACTATATCCTCCGTACTGTACATGGGGTGCACGGCGTGACCGCTAAGCTATGAGCGCCCCCCTCAACAATCATTTAAGTGATCGCTTCAAATAAAGCCTCACATCCTCACTTCTCTTACGCAAACAGGACTTGTCAGTAAAAGTTTTTTTTGGGGGCGATTTGGAAAGTCGTGCATCTTGTGGTCACACGGCTATTTCTGCCTTCATGTTTTAGAAGTCATGTGATTATTTCACCACGATGTTGCTGCTGGGAGTGTAGACTTTGAATTTGATGGTTGTTGTGTGCAATATGCGAGTTCAGCGGGATAATATTTGTGAACGGCGAC
>NC_089213.1:5817845-5862845 GCF_963930695.1 Labrus bergylta | reverse complement strand
AGAACACACTATATTCCACAAGAAATAATTGCTTTTGTCTGGAAGGAGTTTGGATCGGGGCTCCTCTGCGCTCGCCCTCATCTGGAGAAAGGGGGGCTCTTGAGGGACAACCGGTCGCTTCTTTATACGGCCTCTCGGCTCCTCTCCCTCACTCCCTCCCCTCCTCTTCTTTTTCCTCCCGCTCCCTTACCCGCTCGTTGGACACGCGGATGTCATCTGTCAGTGGGGAGTGGGCTGTTTTCTTTGGGGGGGGGGGCTCCTTTGTGATGTGACGTGTGCCTGTGCATGGCTGACATCAAAAGCTGAAGAGGGTAACGGAAATGCCGTGAATCATCGGACACGGGCTTAAGAAGAAGGACAAGCAAGCACTGGCTGTAGCAGATGTTGTAGTCGTCAGTACTCGATGGAAAAAGAGGAATTAGCAGAATTAGCAGCACTTTGAGGTATCTTAGCAGTGTAGAAGTTTTCAAAGGGTTTTTTCTCGTCATCGTACCAGTTGGAAAAAAGGCCACAGTCGTACTTTAGTCCCCTTGTAAGTCCTACTCACAGTATTAGATATTAAAGCAGCATTAGAAGCAGTTACAGTACTTCTATTAGTAAGCATTATCAGCGGTTATTCTAGCCCCTTTCACACATGCACCCCGGAAAATATATTCAACTTTCAGGACACGCAGCCGCTGACATTTTCCAGATTTGCCCTTTCACACTTACACGCTTCAGGTTTTCTCTTTCAGACGTAAAAAAGGACACTGAGGACATCTCATGTGACTATTACAACATGTAAAAGCAACAGCATCCAACACAACAGTTTTTGCCTTTAAATCAAAGTACTTGGACTTGGACGTACCCGCAGTATCAACCAATGAAAAGAAGAAAAAAAAAAATCTTGAATATTACCAGCTGCATTCACACTTTGGCTCCGCCCAACTTCTTTGGGTGATGCTGCAAGGAAAAGTTTGGATAAAGATGGGTGAAATATTTGTCCGTGCACCCAACCCTGAAAATGTCTGGAAATGTTTGAATGCATGTGCATGTGTGAAAGGGGCTAATGAGGAGTAATATGAGGCGTCGAGGCCACAGCAGTAGTAGTAGACTGCATATTAGTACTTTGAGTAGGAGTGATAGAGGACACAGCATGAGTAGCACTATGTATACTGGAAGTAGTACTTACACAAAAACTTATTGGGTTGTACTATTGGTGAAACATCACACTACTAGTTCTAGTATTGAGTGCACAGGCCTGTATAGTAGTAGAAGTTGTAGAATAGTATCAGCTCTAACACACAAATGTAAGAGAGGTACAGGAATAGATGTAGCCATGTGCAGCTGTGCTTGTACCTATAGTTATCATAGGTCTCTTGTAGTTATAGTGGTGAAACTAGCACTGCAGATAGCATGATAAGAAGATAGCAGCAGGTGCAGTTAAAGTAGTCTGAATGGTGATGGTAGTTATAGCAAATGATAGAAGTTTGATATTTGACACAAGTTCACAGATTCTTCTACCTTGCAGTCAGCTGCAGTAGTAGCACAGCTGTGAAGTCAGTGGATCCAGTGGCTGATGATGATGTTTTCACTCCTTTATTTTTCACGTTTTCTTTCTCTCCCTGAATGGTCATTAACATTGGCAAAGAGCCCGAGGCCTCTCCATATATGAGGGGCCATAATTGATCGATAACTTATTAACAGCTCAGTCCAAACCTCGGAGTGCATACGCAGAGGGAGAGACAGACGTGTGTGTGTGAGAGAGAGTGAGAGAGAGAGAGAGAGAGAGAGAGAGAGAGAGAGGGAGGGGGTGTGTGTGTGTGCGTGTGCGCGCGCTGTGGTCGATTTTCTTTTATTGACTGCGATATTTAGCGTATAGATTTTTCTATTTAAAAAAATCTATGTTGGCGATAATCTGGAGTGTAAATGCACAGCGCGGGCTGACAGCCGGGCGGGAGAGAGGAGAGAGTTGATGGCCGGGAGGCACCTTTCCACCGGACACACACACACACACACACACACACACACACACACACACACACACACACACACACACACAGAGGGAAATAACAACATTCTCAGCGACCCTTAATAACAAAATCATGCAATTTAGATGCGGATCAACTGACATTTTACGCACATTTACGCGCACACAAATACCCAACTATTATGATGAATTCAACACATGGGCCCCTGCTGCCTGAGATTATTATTCACCTCTGTGGAAAAAACATACATTAGCTGAGTGCTGCAGGTGACCTTGTGTAGGCCAGAGACACGTACATTTATATGAGAGAGAGGGAGAGAGATCATCCTGCTGAAATATACATCAAAGGTCCCCCCCCCCCCCCTTTTGCGTTCATGTCTGCACATTGTGAAGAGGCGATCGATTTCCCGGAGGCCGGCGATGATGTGATTATTGGCTTCATTATAATGAAGTAATCAGAAGATCAATTGGCTGGATCTGTGCTCGTCTTGTACGGGATTATAGTGGTCAGAAAGAGGGCGAAGGGGAGAGAGTGTGCACGCCTGTGTGTGCATGATTTAGAATGCCAATAATCCAGCTCAGGCTGTCGGAGAATAAACGCTTTAATGAAGACGATTTTACACACGCGCACAGCCCTTAAATTGCCTTCTTTAATATTGAACCAAGTGTCCACATATGTAAGAGCAATAAAGGTCACACACAAGAAGTCAAAGTGAAAATAAAGGCTGTAAATGTTGGCAAGCTGGACATGAAATTGGAGTTGTGCGTAGCGTATGTTTGTGTATACGTAGGAGTGTTGGGGTGAGGGGCTAGAGGGGAAAAGGGGGATACATGTATAGAGGGGAGGGAATGAAAAGGAAAGGGGGGTTAAAAAGGAGGGGAGGGGGACGGGGGGGTTGGGGGGGCTGGGTATCTTTCTCCCGGTAGGAGCGCTTTGCCGTGCCAGAGTGCGTTCAGGCTGCGCGGTGTCGGACCGAAACAACCGGGGTTCCCGAAATAAACTGAGGGGACGCAGATCCACGCACACACACACGGGATACACACGGAGGAAGACTGAGGACAGAGAAAGCGAGCAAGAGGAGGAGAGAGAGCCTACACGCCGGCGGATGGCGAAGCACAACCAAAGAAAAGACACTACGGCGTGAAAAGCAAAAAAAAAAAAAAAAAAGGGGGACTCGCTTTCCCCTCCTCTTTTTCTCACTCGCGCATCAGTGGAGCAGGAAAGCGGAGGACAGGTGTACTTATTGATATGGATTTATTCATTTATTTATCTATCGATTGTGCTTTAATTAGTGACCAGTGGTAGAGAAAGAGGGAGAGAGAAACAACGAGGAGAGGAGAGGGAGGAGCGAAAGTCAGACAGGAGGTGCCTGCATAGCCTTATACTTCATGATTTGATTATTTCTATCTTTTAACCAAATATTGCTCTAGCGTTTGATTTTTCGTGTCGCTTTATGTGCGCGTGTTTTCTTCAGCAGACCAGCCAGCTACTAACCAAATCCTTACGAGAACCAAAAAGAAACAACTCGAGTGCTACACGGACACTTTTTTTTTTTCTCCCCCTTCTTCTGACATTTCTGTGTGCCGAGGATTCACCCGTGGACTGTGTGAGTGAGAGTTTTTTCATGACAGTGCTCGAGGAGACGTTTAATCTTTTCCAAACCTAAACCAAAGCAAACCCGGCCGAGGAGGAGACACCGACGGAGAGACACTGCGATCTTTACGCACACAATAAATGGAGTCTAATTGTGTCCGTGTTAGAGCAGCTGAGAGCACCGACTGCACTAGATCCACATGGGTGCGACGATAACAGAAACATCCTCCGTCCAGTCACCTGCAGCCTTGAATTAGTCTGTATGGATAACCACTGCTAGCTTTACATCGTACCCCAAAGCTCCTCTGTCGTCTCTGCGCGCCCTGCACATCGCTGAGTGTGTGTGTGCGTGTGTGTGTGTGTGTGTGTGTGTTTGTGTGTGTGTGTGCTGGACCAGCTGACTCCGAGAAGACACAAGTAAGATCCAAAGCTTATACACACATGAAAAAGAGAGAAATGTGAATCCACTGAGGAGCAGACTCGATCCACGGAAGACAAAACACAAAACCGGAGTCTCCCCCACTCACACCAAAAAAAAAAAAAACAACAGTCCGAAGCGTGTCGACTGTCCACAAACCTGGGAAGCGAAGAAAGGCCAAAGAACGACAGAAGCACGACGGATAAGAGACGAAGAAAAGTGAGACTAAAATAAAAAACAACGACCCCAAGGTCGACAGAGGACCATGTTTGTCCCCCTGCCGGTCCCCTTCGTCTTTCAGAGAACAGCGTCCGACTTCAGCGCCTGGAGACTCAAGTCCTCGCTGGCTCCGCGGTCCAGCCCCGGTAAGACTTCCCGGTCTTTTTCACACCGGTGTGCACCTACACACCCAAGTATAAAATTAACCAACCATGAGCATTAGCTTCCTTTAATTTTTAACCTTACATTTATTAAGATCACACTTTTTTTTTCTTCCTTCAGTGGAGTTAAGAAACGTTTTAATCGAACATGTGTACAAAGATATTTCAAGGAATTGCATGTGCATTATTTAAACTCCTCCTATATTTACTGAATGCGCACAACACGCTTTAACAAGCATTATTCCAAATATTCAAGTCATGCAAGTGTTGCATTTTTAAACCCTCATCATGTCGTGAAAGTCTTAAAAGCAGATGATCTCATATTTCATGTGCATCAAATTCAAAACAACTTCTCTCCTGTCATACTCTTCTTGATTTTTACGCTTTCTCTGCTTTGTTTGAAATTGCACAAATGAAAGTGAATCCTAACTGAATAATCAGAGTTATTTGTAGAGAAATGTAAAAATGTAATATCTCAGCCTGAAGGTACACTTTTCCTTCTTTCCTCTTTATTTCAGCAAATAGAAAATCCACTGAAGGTTTCATCAACAAGCCACAGAGTTGAATTAAAATACTTACTTGCACATGAATCCAAGATGCGCACACCCAAAATTGGATGCATGAATATCGGGCTCATTAGCATCCATCACGGTCTCACAGAGGCGCCACACGCGCTCCCCCTCATCTTTTCCCCTTTCATTCATGAGCAATTTATCCTTCTCAAACCTCCATCCCATCTGTCTGCTCTGCTCTCCTCTCTTCTCCCAACTCCTCTCCTCTCCTTCGCTTGTTCTCGGCCCCGGGTTAGGGGGGAATATTCATGGTCATCCATCGATCAGGAGGTATTGATCTCTGACTGGGGGTCTCGTTGGGAGAACAGGAGTACAGTGAAGTTGGCTATCGGAGAAAGTTTGGCCCAACTGTAGAGGATGTGAGGAGACAGGAAGCAGAACTAAGACTCAAACTCAGATTCTTCTTGATGCTTTTTTTTTTTCTTGTGCACATTGTGCGTATTCATCACAAAAACCAGTTCCCTTTATTTAGTAGTTGTGTTCCTGTAATTGACCTAAAGGGACTTGCTTTGAGTTTGTCAGTCCATCATACTTATGAGGACTAAATGATTGCTTTTGCAGTGTGATCAATATTTTCACCACAGATTTTTACAGTTTTTATTCTCCTTGAATATTCCCTGAGGTCTTCATCAGGTATCTGTGATATTTGTTCAACAAAGGAATTATTTACTGGTTTATTTTTCATTAAAGGGGCATAAAGAATTATTACATTTTATGTTTTGAAAATAACTGAGTTAGAGAGAAAAACGTCATATTCTCTGGGATTAAAATAAGATTGCTGTGTTGGTCTTGGATGACCACACACTCTTCACACACCTGCTTTAGTTTTTTCATGTCACCTGTATGAGTTTTAAAAGCGAGACTTGTGTGTGTGTTTGTGCTGAAGTGTGTCTACATATGTTGCAGTTTGGGGGTTCTTAGAGGGTGACAGTGCCGGTGGAGCTCCCCGTTCCCCTCCCCCCTTTAATCCATCCAGGCGGAAATTTCAAATGGCATATTGGGGGGAGTGGGGGGGGCTTGTAGTAGTAGGTGTGTGCATGCCGAGCTGTGCCGGGGTAATTCAGGCTATCACCTTAAGTAGGTGTCAGGAGGAGAAAAACGGTTGAGGTTTTAATGAGAGCAGCTCTGACAGGCGACATATAACCACTGGTTTTGGGGTGGTGGGTGGGATGATGGTGGGGGTCAATTTCTCTGTTGGTCCTTTAAGAAATTAAAGTGAGAGGAGAAGAAGAGGAAGAGGAGGGGTGGGGGGGAGGCGGGGTCCGAGGGAGAGGGTGAATGAATAACAGAATGAGCGAGTGCATAAATGAATAATGAATGAATGAGAAGGTGAAAGTGTCAGAGGGAGAATTAACAGGTGAAAGAATCGCTGGATTGAATTCATGAAAGAAACAGTGAGTGAGTGAAAAAGAGGATTAATAAAGAAATGGATGCAGAAGAGAACGGCTGCTGTGATGAAACATGCGAGCAAATGAATGATTGGGTGGAAAAATCAATCATTTAATGAGCAATGTACGGCCTAAAAGAATGAATTAGATTACACAGTGAGGATGACTTATTTATCAAATGACTGGAGAGGTGAAGAAATGAGCTGCTATTGAATTCTCTCTCATGTTTTTTCATCCCGTGAAAAAGGGCCAAAGTGCACGTCCGTGCTGCTTTTTCACATAAACATGTTGGCGGGATAAGCAACCGATACACACGAGAGAAATAAACTTGGTAGGAGAGCAAAGGCCAACACTCATCCCTCATTTCCTCCTCTGTTTTCTCTTTCTCTTTCCTCCCGTCTTTCATCCTTAATCTCCCGAGAGAAAGAAACTCACAATCCGCTGCTTCTCATTCTCTCATTTCTGTGAAGTATTCACTTGACACGAAAGCCTTTTCAGTAAAATGCAAACTCTCCTCGCTCTCTCTCTCTCGCTCTCTCTCTCTCTCTCTCGCTCGCTCCCCGTGGACAGGGAGGTTGTTGAATTGGATTTGCCTGGTGTGGTTTGGCCAGGGCCCCCATAAGCCACTTTAGCTAAGTCTGTTACCCACAATTCTCTGTCTCTCTCTGATCTGGGCCTTTGACCAAGGTGTGCATGTGTGCAGCTGTGTGATTGCCTGCACCTGCAAGCGTGTGAGTGTGAGTGTGTGTGTGTGTGTGTGTGTGTGTGTGTGTGTGTGTGTGTCTGTGAGTGTGTGTGTGTGTGTGTGTGTGTGTGTGAGTGTGAGTGTGCAGATCTGTGGTGTGTTAGTGCCAGCAGAGACAGGGTGTCAGAGAAGTGTAAGATGAGGTGATTGAGGTTCAGCAGAGAAGCAGGGAGAGAGAGGTCCTAAACAGCAGACGTTAGCAGACAGTGGTTTTACCGAGGATCTAAACTGAAGGCTTATGGGGTTTTTTGTCAGCTCGACTCTTTAACACTACAGTGTGGAGACCGCTGGCCTCAGCTCAGCCGGGCCTAAGACACGTCACCGCACTAAAACGCTTTTAAAACACTCTCTGGATTGAATCTGTTCTCAGAGATCGACTCTTTCCCTCTGTTATTTTTTCCATTCAACTACACAGTAGTATGTTTTTGTGTATACACGATGTGAAGACTGAAAAATGTCTTTACTGGCATTAAGCTGATTACTTAATTAACATGCAGTGCTTCAGTTAAGTCTTTTACCTCCCTATGACTGTCTGGATGCTGTTTTTAAAGCCCCCCTTTATGGAATAATGAGTCTCCTGAATGAGTGAATGTCTGCACAAAGAACAGTGTAAGCTTAGGTGTTATAAGAGCTGATTTATGACAGCAAACCTCGATTACAGTCAGAGGATTCTTTGACTCATTAATACGCAGAGAAAGGCTTCAGGTTCAGCGGATAAATACCGTCTTAATTTCCATGTCTGCATTTAAAGGAGGTGTTTGCACATCCAGCTATCTCATGAAGTAGGTGCATAGGACCTGAAACTTTCACTTTCAAAACAGAAAATCCTGCACGTTACTTCTGTTAGGCATCACAGATTTATTAGAAAAAAATCACAGCATTTGGGTCCCTGTGAAGCTTTGTCAGGGGTGTTGGTGTGGACTAATAAACACAGACACTCCTTTTATGGATTTCTATAGAACAAGTACTGATCGCCTGGTTGTTTTTAAAGCCATGTACTTTAGTACTTATGATGATTTATAAAACATTTAACCCGCACATCTTTATAATGAAGTTGTTGAAAGTCACTGTTGTGTTGTCTGACGGTAAAATTTGAAGGGGGCTTTACATTTCTCACTTTGTGTCACATGGACAGAAGCAGGGTACCTATCTAAAGTGATTAAGTTATGCTCCAGTTTTTACATTTACCCCTCACACACACACTCAGGTACAGACCCGCAGTGTGTGTGTGTGAAAATGAACCCTCACATCGCGTCACTGTCTACTGTGGTCAGGAAGGAAAGCTGAAGACACACCGATTAGTAGAGGTGGGTAAAAAAAATAGATTTATGTAAAAATGTAGATTCTTATCTTCTGAGATTTTAAATAGATTCATAACTTTTTTTTTTGGCTAATCAGTCACTCCCTGCTATGTGCTAATGCTAGCTCTTTAACTCAGCAAGAAATACAGCCAGTCTCACAGATGACTGGAGTAGATCCTGAAGTATGTACTGATTAAAAAATAAACTTTGAGCCATGAATCCAGAATTTGTTTTGAATCCAAAATAGATTCTCAATCGAATTGTGACCCAAAGAATCGAAATCGAATCTTGAGACACCCAAAGATTCCCATCTCTACCGACTACACACCGAGGCTTTAGCACGCAAGGTTGTCAAAAAAGGTTCAACATGTTTCACAACAAGACAGTCTGTTATTTGAATGATTCATCATTTTTTTTAAAAGGACCCAAACTTCTGATCTACAGTCTTTTTGTTTAATCAAAGATGAAAAAGAGAGCACTGGCAACATTTTGTGCGATCGAGATGCTGTGCAGGAGTATTTTTGGCCGTCGATATCGAGAAATTACCCAATATAGGATGTCTTAGATAACTTTTGTTGCCGTGGTATTTCGAAACCAAGTATGGGTGTTGGTCCTAGTTTAAAAACACAGATTAACTGCTGAAGAAACGGGCGCATGTTTTGTACTTCCCTCCGACTATCAGATCTTTGTAACAAAAGACTCAAAGCTTCTATATTTACAGAGATCTGACCAGACACCGTCTCAGTCGGCGCTGTGTGCCTCGCAGAGGGCGGAGAGGGACCTGTAGCTCGCCACTGCTTAGTCCCCGCTCTGCGCCACAACAAAGGAAATCTAAATGCTCTTTTATTTTATGTACACGGCTGTAAAATCCTCCAGGGCCACCGTGGCCCATATAAAACTGAGAGCTGTCAAATTCACAGAGAGACGGCACGTGTCTGGATTGAGAGGGATGGTTTATTTATGCTGGCTACTCTGAGAGGCCTCTTATCTGAGCTGTAGTTATTCAGCACAGTGTTGATTCTATTCCCTCAGTCCAACCTGTTCTGCTTTGATTCCTGATTTTCTGGTTACGGCCGTTAAAAAAACACGCGAGTGAAGTGATGGTAGAGAATCAATCAGGAGAGCTGAGTGGACGTTATTTGATGCAGATGACTTGGAGAGTTAGACAAAAGAAAACTAAAAAAAAATGGTTCAGTCCCAGTGAGCAGAGAAACAGTATGGTGGAGGATTCACAAACAATGAGACAATAAGGCGTGCTCCTCCATTCTGTTCTATTGTTTAACACCGATGCAAAGAAACTTTTGTTGCAGACTTCAAAGTGAACCCTCCTGCCCACATGTACACACACACACACACACACACACACACACACACACACACACAAAGTGCTTCGTGCTGCTCGATAACTACCTCGTCTCCCACCCAGGATCCTCACCTCTCCCTGCCCAGGAGGGGGTTGTGTTGTCTGGGCCACACCAAACTGGGCCCGAGCAAAGGCCCCTGTGCCAGGATTAATTGGCTGTTTTTTTTTTGTTGTGTGTGCGCCTGTGTTAGAGTGTGTTTGTGATTCACTTTGTGCAAGTTTCTTTGTAGAAGGTAGAGACAGTTTTAAGGTTGGTGCAGCGTCGTTTCTTTGTGCGACTTTGCATTCAAAATAAACCAGTGTGCGCGAGTATGTGTGTGTATAGCATATAGCTCATAGCGTACTGTATGTGTTGAATGAGTGTTAGCAGCAGATCGCAAATGTTTTGTTTCTAGAAAAGTCCACAAAATGAGCTTGATATCATGACATTTATTTTGTTTGTGTGTGTGTATTTATGAAACTACTGCCTGTGTGTGTGTGTGTGTGTGTGTGTGTGTGTGTGTGTGTGTGTGTGTGTGTGTGTGTGTGTGTGTGTGTGTGTGAGCAAGCAGACAGGTAGATGATTCAATAATTGCACGTTGAGGTCAGTTATGGATCTGTCCGGCATGTGTGGTTTATCTGGAAACCGCAAGCAGCTCATAGCTGCCCATTGTGTGAGTGGTTTTAACCTTCCACCGCTATTGATTAGCCAGCATTGACTACTCTCCTGCCACACCATTTGTTTGTTTGTGTGTGTGTGTGTGTGTGAGTGTTTATATTCATGTGTGTGAACCGTTGATTTGTGTGCATGAGAATCTGTGGGTGTGTGTGTGTGGGCTGGAGGTGTGTGGTGACATGAACGATTGCAGTGAATGTGTAGGAATGTGAGACACCTGCTTTAGTGTGTGTGTGTGTGTGTGTGTGTGTGTGTGCGGGTGTGTGTGTGCGGGTGTGTGTGTGGGTATGGATCAGATTTTAAAAGGGGCAGTGTTGTTGGTGAGTCCCGGTGCTAACGTGATTGCGAATGACAAAGCGTCCAGGCGGGTTTGTTAGCTCCATAATGGGGAATCAATAGACACAACACAGATGTCAATACAACATGCTTTATTGCGTTAAGCCGCCTCGCCCCCACCCAGGGCTGCACACACACACACACACACACACACACACACACACACACACACACACACACACACACACACTCACAAAGATTCTGTGTGAGGGTGTATCTGCACTGTCGTTGCTGTCTGGAACACATGCATGCATATATTAATGTGTTTTCCACGTTGTCCTCACACACATGCATCAACATGCACAAACATGCACTCTGACTAGTGTTGCTGTCAGACCGGGTCGCCCCCATCACTACTTATACACACATGTTTTTGACACCAGTATTAGGAATTCATGTTCTTCATCCTCACACATCTTCACGCAGCATGTACTGAACACAGAGACTGGAAAATATGAAGCTGTTTGTCAAGCTTCAAACACATTTTGGAGGAATGTCATGCTAACAATGCCCCCGCAATAATCATATCAAATTTTTGTTTTTAAAGACGCGCGATACCCATCGATGATTCTTAACTACATTTCCCAGAATTCACCTGACAAAGAACAAAACCAGAAGTGTCACCCTTTTCCTCGCGTTTTAGTTGCTTTGAGCTCTCGTGCTTATCAAAGTAAGAACTACACTGTGAACTATTTAAACAGATCACTTTACTCTTGAATTTAGTTTTTTTTAATGATCGATTTAATAACAATCAAAGTCACAAAAATGACAGAAAGAAACTGTGGAAACAGAGTGTAAGACAACCGGTTCTTTGCCCCCCTCATCGTCTTATTTCTGCTTTAACCCCCATCACCACTGTGCTAATTTCCTCCATCGGTCGTGATGATACTTGCAGAAATTGCCAAAACGATACATAAAGTCTAGAAATCTGACAAAGCATCTAAAGACACATGATGGTGTGTATGAGTCATTTTCTGAATCAAGATAACAGGAAAGATATCATAAGCTAAAAAAATCCATAATTTCTTCTTGAACATGAATTTTTGTTCACTTTTTATCAGATGTTTTGATTTAAACGGGTCAAAATGTTAAAGATTTGAACATTACCTCCACACATGCACAAACCAGTGTATCCAGCAGTGACCACACACACACACACACACACACACACACACACACACGCTCACATATATATGCAGACCTTGTTGTCTTTGTCACACAGACATGCTAAAAGTCATTCACACCTCCTGCTGTGCAGATATGAAATAAAGAAATCCCCCGCACCTCCATATATGGTCACCTGAACTCTTCTTCCCCTCTGCTGCTTGGTACGTCTGTCCATCCAGCCGGCTCAAACTGTCATTGTTACCGTGGAAACATTCATAGGCCATTAGGCACACACATATGGAAGAAAAAGAAGGCAGGTAAACAATGTCCTCCATAAAGAAAGACACACACACACACACACACACACACACACACACACACACACACACACACACACACACACAGACAAACGCGCCCTCCTTTGGACAGTCATCTTTGTCTTGCACTCTTGACGGTCACAGAGACCATTAGGAGCTCAATCGGTTGTACTCAGGCTATATTTGACTGCGTCGTTCCCTTTGTAATCGACATCATATGTATGTATGTGTGAGGGCACATCTCCAGTGTGTGTTGGTGTAAACATGAGTAACAGCATACTTACCCGCTACTTATTTCTGATGTTTGTGTGTGCGCTAAAATTGGTGTTTCAGTGATGGCTCATCTCAGCACTTGTGTTTGTAAATGTGTGTGTGAGTGTGTGCGCACTGGCCAGTGTCCATTTTACACCCCCGCTAAATAATGAATCCCGGCCACAGCGGGGGACCTTTTTTTGGTTTAACACCAATGCACACCCTTAATCGAATGCACTCAGCGTGTGCTGCCCCTTCGTCCAACATGGTGTCCGTCGACGGGCTTTCTCCTCGCTGCACAGAAATGCCATAAAGGAGCCCCCGTGCCCATTCAGTCGTCTCATAGCTCACATTCCTTCTCTTCACTCTCCTCTCCATCAAGCCCTTTCACTCCCTTCATCGCTCTAATTCCTCGCGTTGGCCCTGCCATGCCACAGGATGTGTTCAGTCAGAAATTTAAAAAATAGCAAAGCGAGCAGAGAAAGGCCTGATTAGCGGCAGATCTGAGGTCAGGGTGTTGTTTAACTTCTGAGGAAGCGGAATAATTAGGGTTTCACACTTTATATGATTCAGAGGTGTAAGTGTAAGGTTAAACAAAAAAAAAATGTTCATTTTGTGGGCTGTTTAGTTGGCATAAGGGCTCCTTTTTTAGTAGGTGCCTAACTGAATCTAAACTTTATTTTTCCAGTGACCTAGCAAAAAAAAAAAAAAAGAGATAGCCTTTGCTCCATGCAGCAGAATAGAAACCCAAGAGTAAAGGTTAGACTAGCAACTAGATCTGAACTCTCACAGGGGGGGGCTTTATAGCTTCCTACACATAATTAATGAACCAATGAAACGGATAGGTGATGACATTTATTCATTTTAAAAATACAAAAGTACACGTGGGACAGGTCTCGGTCTACAGATGCAGAATGAACAGGAGGGAAAAATAAAGCGCAAAATAAATCTTAAAAAAAACACCTTGAAAGTCTGAATATGCGTTTTTTTCACACTTAAATGTAGCTGAAATCAAGTATGTCCGATGTCAGAAGAGCGCTACCATTAGCCTGCTAGCACAACGATGCAGCTGGAGTTGCTTTGGTTTCATGCTAGTGCTCAAGGGGCGACTTCTTCAAAAAGTCGCACATTTAACCTTTTAAAGGCAGACAAGAGAGAGAAAGAAGCGGCAGAGCAGAGGCATTTACAGTAAACTTTCTTCTCTGTACCCGACACAACACGGCAACAAGACGGCGCAATCGTCTTCCTCTCTCAAACCCAAATCCAGATCATTGATGGTTTTTAATCTGCGTGTCTTTCACCAGAAATCTCTTTGTCCACCAGCTTTCATAAAGATGTGTTGGTCCATTTTTTCAACACATTCTGCTGCCGGGGGGACAAAGTGACTAATCGACAAAAAGGGGAAAAACATCAAGTCAAACACAATTGTTGTCACTTTTCCAGAAGTTCAAAATGTCCACAAACCCCTATACATGTTTGAACATCTTGACGTTCTTTGTCGTGTATAGATGGTCATACAGTGTGTGCGATTTCCAGCAGGTGTGTGTGCTTAACGGCCATCACCGCCTGCTGCTGGTGTGTGTAATACCGAAGTGCTGGTCCTTTGTGCTCACCTGAAGGCGGTGATCTTGTTCCCCTGCCTGCATGAATAGAGAGAACAGGGCTTAGGAAGGACTGCTGTCCTCCTTCACAGGTCTCTGACATAATGAAGCCAGTGTGTGATCTTTCTGTGCAAGTGTAAGTAAGCCCGTCCTGATGTGCGCTGCCGCCATCTCAAAGCTTTAGGGCCTTTTTTTATAGAGATTAAAATGTGACAAGGCCGTGGATAAGCAGAACGGTGTGTGTTTGTGTGTGTCTGTGTGTGTGTGTGTGTGTGTGTGTGTGTGTGTGTTCTGAGTGCACTCTCCTCTCTGAGTGTTTGTATGTTTATGTGCGCTACTGTAATGTAATCTCGCTGTTTGCAGCGCCGCGGGGACGTTTAATGCTCCACAACATAGTTTGTATTGAATAAGCCACACACAGAGAGCTAACGCGTGTCCTTTGTGCAGCCCTAAGCATGTCTACGATACCTCGTGTGTGCATGTGTGTTCCTAAGCAATATCCCCGCAGCCAACAATGCGTTTCTTCCTGCCTCTGATACATTTAGCTAATAAAGTCGGATGACAAAAGTGGGGTTAGTTAGATTGGATTCCACCTCTTTTGTCTCCTCTCCCCACCCGTCCGTCCTCTTGGCTGGTGGTCAGCGCTGTTTTTTTGAGGGGGGTGGGGGGACAGGAGATTTAGACCCCCCAATTTAATTTAGCGGACTGGAGTTATGGTAATGAACGTGCGGGAGGAGGAGAAGGGGGCGTGTGAGGAGAGGGGAGGAGGGGTTTGGGGTCCCCTTCATTTACCTCAGGAACATCACATCCTTCCTCTCCCCCCCCCCCCTAAAACCCCTCCTTTCCTTCTTTTTGAGGGAGCAGCAGGTTTTTAGTGAAAAACGTAATATCATGCAGGATGGATGGAGGAGGTGGGGGGGGGGGGGGGTGTATGTATGCACAGAGACAGAAGTAAAGTGACAACAATAGCAAATGGGGAGAGAGAATAGGAGATAGGGGTTGAAAAGGGGGGGTGGACAGGCGCTGGGTTCGGCCCTTTTTAATAAATCTGAGTGCTTTGGTTAGTGCTTCAATCTGCTGTACTCAACTAACCTCCTACCCACATTACACACACACACACACACACACACACACACACACGGCCTCAGATACATACATGCACTTACTCTGTGTGACTCATTTTCACCCACATATGCTATCATCAGACTACAGGCTCAAGGGCTTTTAGAAGGTGTTTGCTGGCAGACTGTACAGCTGATGCTGCTCCTAATTGAACTGACCACCACATGTGGGCACAAAATGATTAGGTTTTATAGTATTTGAATATTGCATTTATTTTTTCCTTCTTCTTTTTGAACTTCTGCTTTGTTGACAGTCCTTTTTCCACTGCCTACGCTGTCAACACATTGCCAAAAAAAAGAAGGAAAGAAAACAGGTAAAAAGTGGTGCTTTAGATGGGCAATTTCAACAAGCGTCACCGACTAAGAGCAATGCTAGACAGCCCCACAAGTACCTGGATGAGCTGTATGTACTGCTTCTAATGCACACAGTGAATCCAGTTTGGATGCTCTTTGAGTGCCTGTTCAGTTAAAGCAAGAAAAAAAGAAAAAAAAAAGCACACAAACACACTCTCAAACAGCTGCCGGCTCTGTACCTTGCATTTCTGGGTCCATTTTGTTGTTTGATGGTGTAATTTTCTTATTCGTCAAAGATAACAGACCAAACGATGGCACAATGTCAGGTTGAGATGTCTCCAGCAGCTACAGCAGAGTCTAATAGCAGTACATCTTTCACCTGTCTCGTGCATCAACTGTAAACATCAAGGTGTTGGGTCTCATGTAGGAGAGAGATTGGACCACTTTGTGGACCCGTCATTTCGTAGCAAATGTAAAACAAATACACAGAGTTCAACCACTGCACATAATAATATGAATTCACAAGATCAGAGGTGTTCAATTTTTTATTTTTTTTTGCATGATGGGTTCAAGTCTCTCCGGACTGGAAACACCTTCATCATGTCACACTTTCACTGACACTTCAAAGCAAACAGGTTCAGGCTCATTTTCTGGCTGCACTTTGGAAAACGTGTGAAGAAAAAATCTCATTATTTTACCTTAATGATGAAGGTAAAGAAAGGCCGGTTGAGGGAAAAATTGCATTTGGTGTTTTCTCAGGTGTGATATTGGTTTATTGATACATTCAGGCAGCTTTCAATAGAAACCAGGACATAGATGTGGTTTGGGTGAGAGGGTTATTATTTAGCGGCCAAAATGTTACTGCTCAAATGTGGGCTGCTGGCAATACTGCCAAACTTAGGGCCGGCTGTAGCTCAGTGGGTCGAGTCGGTCCTCTCTCAACCGGACAGTCGGGGGTTTGATCCCCTGCTCCTGCAGCTCCATGTCTGATGTGTCCTTGGGCAAGACACTTAACCCCCAAGTTGCTCCCACTGCTTTGGAGGCGGTGTGTGAATGGGATGAGTTACTTCTGATGGACTCTTTACTCAGCAGCCTCTACCATCAGTGTGTGAATGTGTATGTGCGACCTGCGCTACACAAGCTTACCAAACTGGCGGACTAAACCGTCTTGTAAAAGTAAAATACAACCTTGAAAATCTCTTTGAACATGTTCAGAAAGTAACAGTAAAGTAAAGCCAGCCTGATATTTATTTGTCCGACACAGATTACAGTTTTACAGATATAGATCAATAATCTCGATATCCGAACTGAACTTGATTTTAAAGCCAGTTTTGTGAACCAATTCTAGTTCAGCCGGGCTGCAGACCCTGCTGAGAGTATTGGCAGCAGGTATGCAATCTGCCAGACAACCAACCTGCATTGTATGTTCTGTAGGGCAAAGTTTACATACTAAAAACAAATGCTGCTGCTACTGATAAATAGGTGATAGACCCATATTGACTCAACGATGTAAGACGCATCGCTCAGGCTCGAACAGAAACAGCAGGAAAATTACCTGAGAATTGAAAAGAGCTTTAAAATACCCGACTCTGTGGCAGAGCTGAGATTTGAACAGTGCAAGCGGTAGTCGAATGCTGTATTTCAGCCGCTCTGCATGATTTAAAGTACCTTAGTCAGCCTGTGAAGTTGCGACACGTCCCCCCACAGAGGCCAGACGTACTCACGAGCAGTTTTGAACACATAATCTTCTTCACACTCCGTGACTCCAATCTCTCCCACATACAGTACACACACACACAGTTACTACATCAGATAAAGGAGCAGAAAAACTCTTTTTCTTCACTCTTTTTTTCTCTCCTCCCAGCTCTCCTGCTTATCACTGCCCTGCTTCTCTCCTCTTTTTTATCCTCTTTCATTATCCCCTGCTTTTTTTCCCTTAAGCAGGGGAGCGCTCAGTGCAGAAATGAAATTAATCTGTTGTACTACACCCCTTCCTCCCTCCCTCCTTCCTCCCTCCCTCCTTCTTCCCTCCTTCCTCCCTCCTCCTCTTTTTCTTCTTCCTCCCTGCTTTCCCTCCTCCTCCAGCATCTCAATCTCATTCTCTCTTTGCTCTGTGGGGAGGATTGGACTCGTCACTTTAACCTCTTCATATTGGATATGAATCTGTTAGCCCGCCTGCCCCTCTCTCTAACACACCCCACCTCAATCCTCATAGTTCAAACACACACACACACACACACACACACACACACACACACACACACACAGAGAGATGGAGGAAAGTGCATTTACACAAACACACACACAAAGGCTCTGTCACACTTATTTACACACATGCAAGCACACCAAACACACATTGATGTGAACGTTGGCATGCATGAACACCGTACTCGCTCACACTTCATTCCACTCAGGTATCCAAACAAATCTTTCGACAAATCCAAATCCTCACGCACACTCACACACACACATGTTGACATCTCTGACAAACGGTCCTCCGGCGGGTTTTCTCCCGGTGCTTCAATCAAAGCCATTGATATGAATCTGGGCGGTTTTCTCCATACTGGCTGCAGCAGTAATACAGCAGCTGTACTTTTTTAGCAGCTACACATCTCTCATCAGCGTCTGTGCCTGGAAAATAGCCGTTTATAGCCGTCTCCGCCCCTGTCTTTTCTGCCACTTCTACATAGAGACAGGCGATATTGCCGGATTTTAGCTTTGGCCTTGGCTGAACCACGCTGCCTTATTAGTGGGGATATCGAATGAATGAGGGAGGCTTCATACTTCACATGAAAAAGGGAGGGAGGGAGATGCAGGGGAGGGGATGTGGGGGATGAGGGAGAGAAATGTGGGGAGTGAGCTAGGTTCTCCTTAATGGTTCCCCCCAGGGGTTTTAGCGGCCATGCAGGCTAGTGCAGCCACATACAGTCGTAGCAGCGAAATGGGACAGGTGAAGATCCTCTCCCTCCTCCTATTCCTCCTCTAAAGAGTGGTATGAATATGGTAAATCCGCTGTCCGCTTGGCGGCATGATTCTCTCCCAGAAAATGGTCCTGTGTCTGTGTCCCTCGGGGGTATGAGCTAAGGAGATTCTGCATTTAGGCCCAGCACTCACTCCCTTTCTGCTCTCTGGGGGTTTGAAAGGGCCCCGGCCTGCACCAATCCTCCTATCTATCTCTGCACCGCAGCAGCAGCAGTGATAGCACACAACACACAGCTCGGCTTAAACATGGAGGCTGGAGCTACGCTGCTATCACTATCTGGATGCATGGCTTTAGCACACGCACGCACGCACACACACGCACACACACGCATACACACGCATACACATGCAGAGCCTCTATCCGTGTCAGTGTCTAGCTGCTGACTGAGTGAGGTACATTTAGCTAGTGTTCGCCTGAGGCGGTGAGGGATCACGATGACCATCGTCATGTTCGGTTACACACACTCTCTCACACACACACACACACACACACACACACACACACACACACACACACACACACACACACACACACACACACACACACACACACACACACACACAGAGGGTTGTTTTCTGCTACCAGCTCTGCAGCTCCAGTCTTCTTGTCGGGGTCAGAGAACATGGTCGGATGGCAGCTCACTCAGACAGTCTGTCAGTCATCCATTACTGCAGAAGACAAAGCGTTCAGTTTATTTGCACCCTGTTGGCCTCCATAGTAGAGCCAGAAAAATACTGACACACTCAAACAGCATCATACGTCTGACTCAACTACTTTAAAGTCAATATCATGACTCGCTTGTCGGTGTGATTATTGACTCTTAAACACAGTGTTTCATCTGAATGAGAAAATAGTGCAAAGACACAGAAACAATGCAGCAGTGCAAAGCTATAGTGCCTCCTTATTTACGCTGCAATCTGGAGACAATCCAGATTTTCCGCAAACCCAATTAAAACGAGTAATCGCCCAGCTCTACTATCTCTAACATGGAAGTGAAATCTTCGAGCCTTTGATGGTTGTTTTAAAGATTTACTGACCCATATGAACCCACTGACAAAAATAAGCATAGATATATTTTTTTAGTATCATAATCACTGATCACTTTCCTCCCAAATATCTAAAAAAGTTAAATCATTCAACCTTTTTATATGGGGGATTTTAATGAAATAGGTTAAATTACATGGGGAGATGGTGATGTAGGACCCAAATATCACAACATACTGTGTTATAGCTGTAGATATTGTAACTGTCTTCCAATTTGCAATATAATATGTCATGAAGGAACTTGTAATTTACACTTCTAATCATTAATGCATGGGCGGGTTGGCTGTCCATCACTATTATTTGTTTTGATATTTGTGAACATTTTTAGACACACTCACTGTCACTGGTGCAAACACTGAATACCTTACTTCACTGTAAGGTATTCAGTGTGAGTATTACGGCTAAAAGTGTCTAAATGTAGCCTCACTGTACTGCAGCCTCCTAAGGCAGGAATATTTAAGCTGCGGATGATGACCAAAACCTCAGCGCCCGCAGGTACAAAGTCATGACATCAAGACATCGTCATTAAATCTGATATATTTCCCTCATTCTACTCAGACGGGGATTCGGTTCCTCGTGTAATATACAGCCTTTGTGTAAAACTTAATCACCTCGGCTTGTAAAATTAACATTTATTAGGGTCAGGATGCAGGGAGGAAGACATTTGGTGTCCTGCCCGGGGACAAATGACACGTAGGTAATCAATCCTGTGACCTCTGAGTGGACGGACAGTTTTTCTAATCGACTGACAGATAGTGTTAGAGACAAAAAGACGTCGACTGAAACCTCTAGATGCGAGCATGTTTGTGTTTGCGTTGAATCAGTGTGGTCGTTTGGAAAGTTGACTTACACGTCCGGGGATTTTGTGGCAGTGTTACGCTTTAAAGTGGCGCATTTAACCACGTGTATGTTTAATTAATGTAGCCGGGTGATGCGTTTCAAATACTCTAATGGTTTTGTGGTTTTGGATACAATCAGCGTTCATCTAGTAAAGTGCTCCCTTCGCTTATCACAGCAGTGAGCACAAATGTTAACATATGAATTTAGATGTGATGAAATATTGATGCAAATGTCCTCAGTGTGTTCACTCATGTGAGTTGAGGCCTGAGTGTGTGTGTGTGTGTGTGTGTGTTTTCAGATGAAATGGACTTGTATGGGCGTTTGTTTGTGTGTGTGTGTGTGTGTGTGTGTGTGTGTGTGTGTGTGTGCGTGTGTGTGTTTGAATGTTTTTGTCCTTCAGCTGTGGCACATGTGAGGCTAAGTGTGTTTGCATAGTGCATCTGCCTGTGCTTATGTGTGTGTGTGTTCATGCATGTGTGTTAATTTCCCAGCCCCCCTACTCTCCCTCCTGGTGGTGGAGGTGGGGTGGGGTTGGGGGGGGGGTTAGGGCAGCAGGGGTCCGAGCGCCCCGTGTCATCCTGAGCCCCCTCCTCATCTCCTTTGTCTGCTCGTCAGTTAGGGAGCAGTCTGTGCAGGACCTAGGGATGCCGGGGGGGGGTTGACCTTTACCCTTGACCCCCCCCCCCCCCAACCCCACCCCTTCTTTCTCCGTTGCCCCAGCGATTCATATGCAAGCGACCCGTCAGCTGCCCATTCTTCTCTTTCATCTTTCCACGCCTGGCCGGGCTGTTGTGTCACGTCTCAAGTTCAAGTCCTGGGACAGGCCAGGTCGTCAGGGGCCACGCCAAGGCCACAACAGACCAGACCTGGCAGGCGGAGGGAGTTCAGGGAGGGTTAAGGGGGGCGGGGGACCAGTGTTTGGATGCTCATTTTTTATCAGGGGTCAGAGACAGAGTGGTGGGCCGGTGGTCTGGGGATGGGCTGGGGTCATATGCTGGGGTCACTTTGACTAACACGTCTGGGTTTTTTTTTTTTTTTAAACTGTTGATTTAATCTTCTGATAATCCTGGTAATAGTTTTAGTAAGAGAACAAGAGGAACTTTATTTTGTAATCAAACAGGGTCGATTATTTGTCATTGCAAAAATTTGCTTCCTACTAACATCGTATGGAAGTTAAATATTCTAGAGTTGTGTCAACCGTATTAGTAACTAATAGATATAGAACGTATTCAGACTCACTTTTGTGAGTTTCAAATCTCCAGTTTTTCTTGAACCGTCCGACCTCTTAGCGTTGAACTGAGAGGCGCATGTAGTCCGTCTTTGGATATCATTGAAGTATCAGAATATATCTCTCGTACTAAAATTAGTTTTTCCTCATCATTTGGAGTCTTCACTCTTATTGTGGTGGCTTAAATTAAAACCAGTGCAGCCTTTCACCTTTACAACCTTAAATCGTTCTGTTTTTTTGTCAAGAGGCTCCATTGTAGCCTCCTCTGAGGGCGCCTGCTTTGGTGGGGAGGGGGGGGCGGGGGTCTCAGGGTCAGGGTCAAAGTGGGTGGGGCCCGGGATAGCTAGCCAGACGGACGCACAGACGGTGGACTTGACATTGAAGGGATGAGTGGATTAACAGGATTGGGGGGGGGGGGCCTCCTCGTATTTAAGTGTATTGTCAGCGAGGAAGGCTGGAAAGTGATGTTTTTTGGCGGGTAAGGGGTTGTGTGTTAGTTTGTGTTGAAGCGTTAAGTGTGTGTGTGTGTGTGTGTGTGTGGCTGCAGGACTTTTATTCAAGTGTACCGGAAAATAATAACATCATTCATCCATTCATTCTTTTCTGTGTGCAGGAGCTGACCTTTTGGAGCACAAAGTTAATATTCCCTATTCTAACATTTTGTATTTATTGTTTTTATTGTACGGCAGTCTCGTCTTGTGTTACATCCGCTAACAAGTAAAGTGTGTTAGAGGGCACGCACACACAGGAACGTCTACACTGTCCTTCAATTTGTTTGTAAAGCAGTGAATGAATGCAATGAATAAACCATCCACAGACAATAACTAAGCTTTCACTTTACTGAAAACATCCCTCCATTGTGCCGCCACAGCCCTGCATCGTACACCAAGCTGAATAAACACCCACTCAGTGCTTAATAATAAAAAAAAAAAATCTTTGCATTGTACACTCCACATTCCTCAAGCATTTACCTCACAAAACATACACAATATGTCCACCTTTGTTTCTTTTTTTTATCGCGGAAGCGCTTAATTTAACAGTCCTTGAGGATGCCAAGCCTCACAAAGTCCGAGGATGCGTTAAGAGGGAAACCAATTCTTTTTTTTTTTTTCTTTTTTTTTTTTTTAGGCGTCTGACATTTAACCCGCTTGCTTGTGCTCGGGCCATTCTTGCAGATAATGGGCTGGAGTTTGTTTTGAAAGCATCCCAATTGACAGTTGATTGAGCTGGCCTGAAGGTTATCCAGCAAATGGAGAACTACTTCTTCCTCTAAGAGCCGAAGCAGAGCCGGCTGGTAATGGTTTTGAGATGTACAGTATGTAGTCACTGCGCTCACTCCTCATTGTCCTTTTTTTTTTTTTTTTCATTTTTTAGACGCGCTCATAACTGTATGACGAGGCTACAAAACCCCTGACTGTTACTTTACACAGAAGAACAAGTCTTTATTTTATCACACAGAATGTACCAGCGAGGGTTATCATGATACATGAATTGAAACATCATACATTATGGCCCTTAGTTACGACCACAACCAAAACACTATTGCCACCTTCAACACAACCGGGCTCCGTTTTTGCGAGCTATCCAGTTAGTGACAACGTCAATACGATCTACCTCAACACATGGACCCAACAACTCCAATATGTAGACTCGTGTGCAGCAAGAGCCGGGACATCATCGGTCTGGTGTGTCCAGTGGGAACCTCCCTGATAGTCTAACAATATCAGTACCTGTTTCAGTGCCACAGCGACAAAAATAGAAGTCCTAGGCGACTGGAATTAAACTCCTTCACAGTGTCTAAATTTCACAAATACATCAGCGTCATGTCGAGTCGTTGCCGTTTTTTCTGTGCCATCTGGACAGAGCTTTGTCTCTTTCTCTTACAAAGAAGCTATGGGTTAAAAAGCATCTTTAAGAACTGAGACCGCAGTCTGAATCTGACTCCAACCTGAGGTGAAGCTCTTCACTGCGAGTCCCCCGCTCATAATATGTTAGAAAATACAAAACGTCTGGTCTCCTGTCGGTGTCGGTTTGGGGACGGAAACGTTGTGTGATTTTTTTTATTTTTTTTTAATGCATGGTGATGCTGAGCCAGAGTGGCGTGCAGGATTTTCTCTTCTCAAGGCTACAGTTATACGTCCTCACCTGCTTCACCAGATCGAACACCTTCTTTAATGCATATATTTGTACAAGTTTGAACTCGTCTGATCCTGTGTGTTCAGTCTGTTTCATTTCAGCCTTCACTCCCAAACTATCAGGAGTTCAGTGCAGACTGAGGATTACTTCTTTTTTTCAATGTTAGGCAAACTGCAAAAGTGAAATTAGATTTACACATTTGAGACACACTCAACTATATTTGAACATCTGTCATCAGTTCAATACAACAGTAAGAAATAAATATCAACGGTCTCTCTTACTTAAAAGAATCACCGAAGGAGCAGAGCGGGATTTTCTGGCATGACTTCACCAACTACCAAGATAAATGAAGAGTGAAAGGCTTGAAGAGGTCAAAAAGCTCCAGCAACACTTTTAGTATGAAGATCAATTTTATTAACAAATTATACCGATGAGTTTCAGGCTGTGGACTTCATCAGGGTCTTACTTATAAAATCCCCCATATCACAGGGAGAAAATGCACATACCCACACACACTGATAAAAAGAGAATAAATAATGTATTGAGTTTGAAGTTTATTGAAAAGAAAAGAAAAGAAAAAAGAGAGAAGAAAAGAAAACTTAAAAAAAGAGACATAAAAAAAGAGAAAGAAAGTAGTATGTACAAACAATGAACAACATCATACAAAAGAAACTCTCAAATACGTTCTATATCTATTTAGACATTATGTTCTCTGATGTAAGACGAGACCTTGAGGACACACACCTGACGCTGTTTATTGAGAAGCCCGTTCTCAAGAAAGCAGACCCTTTTGTTTGACTCTGCTAATTAATTTTAATTTTTCATTCATCGTGCGGGATTAAAAGTAACGTTACAAAAGTTACAGTTTAACAGGTCTGACTCAGTTAAAGCGGGCTCCTGTTCTGCAGCACATGAAACAACAAAGATCACATCAGACTTCACAGCAACACAGACAAAATGACACAAACAGGATAAAGGGAGTTTGCAAAGGATGCTGGACAAATATTGTTTCAAAGCTTTTGTTTAAATTTAAATGAAGGGATTCATCCTAAATCCGGTCTCTGGATGTTTAGTTGTTACCTTCATCTTTTTCTGAAGTCGTATGGAATGAACAGGAGGGTCTGTAATTATTGCAGGTGTGACAGGTGTCTGCTGTCCTGGCCAATCCCTGCAGCCTGTAATTTAACCATTCCTCTTGTTGAAGTGACTTACATAAACCAGCAGAGGTAACACCAGATATTAGAGACAAATCAGCAGAAATCTTTTCTTCATTCCTGAAAACGTCTCTTTTTGCAGAAACAGAGTTTTTACCTGACAAAGATGATATGCAGCCTGCGCTGACGGGAGCATGCAACCTGTCATTGATGGCAATTGCCACTTTCTTTTTCTGTTCCTGAGTGGTGAAATTACTATGTTCCAACTTGTCCATTTTTCTGCTGTCAGTGCCGTGTTTTTACCTTCATATTGATAAAATTACACACAGTCCGTGGATCATTTTCTTGAATATGTGCAAAATGGAAAATACACGTCTTTGTGGAAACATGATCCGAAGATCCCCGCTGATGCAGGAAAGACGAGGGGGTTTTCTTTACAGGGTCTTCCTCGCCTCAGTTAGCGTTGGCTAGCTTCATGTGTAATGGTCACCAGTGGCTACTCTCAGGCTTAATAACCATCTGAAAAACAGGAAAAATCCAATAGAGCTCTGCTGCAGCCGTGGTCGAGGGTAAGACGGCGTGAAACGGCTCGCTTGTGTTACAGCCAGGATTTGTGATCCAGGAAAAAAAAGACTGTTTTTCTCAGGTGCTTCGACATAGTAATGATCACACACTGTCTGTTCTGGGATTTAATGAGCTAATGTTTAAATAAGTCATAAGAGAGATTTTTTTTTTTATCTTCAAGTATTGGCATTTTTTTCCCCCGAATCCCCTCAAACTCGTTCCCCTTTTACACACACACAAATTAGTTAACAAGGCTGGAAGTGTCCAAGCCTGGAAATGGACAAACACACTTAGACACATATCACTGCATCCTCCCCACTCCCCACTCCCCCCCCCCCCCCCAACACACACACACACACACACACACACACACACACTTCTCTCTTTGCCTTCCCTCAGGACAAAAATGGAGAAAGAAAAACAGAGAAGGTGTGAGATGGGAGGGTGGGGTTGGTGAAAGGACATGAGAGATAGAAGGGGGAAAGCATTGGTCAGAGAAGAAAGAAAGTGAGAGAGAGAGAGAGAGAGAGAGAGAAAGGATGGACAGACAGAAAGGTACATCAGAAAAAAAGGAGAGCGAGAGAGAGCTCTAAGAATGAAAGGAGAGGAGGGGAAGATGAGTACTAAGAGAATAGGGGAGAGAGAGAGAGAGGGAGAAGGGTGGGCGGGCGGGCGACAGACAGACAGACAGTGAGGCATTAAAATTCATGGCCTTTTTTATTTTCTGTGCTGAAAATCAATACTGTCTACTATGGATGAGGTGAGATGTGGACAACAGCGGTTGCTGGCCAAAGCAGGGGGGAGGGAGGGAGGCAGAGAAGAGAGAGAGAGCGAGAGAGAGAGAGAGAGAAAGGGGGGTGTCGTCAATATTAGCAGTGACACAGCCACTGCAGGCCAAGGTAGAGTTGGAGAGGAGAGAAAGACACCGGGTGGGGGGGGGGATGGGCGGTGTGTTTATATATATATATGTGTGTGTGTGTGTGTGTGTGTGTGTGTGTGTGTGTGTGTGTGTGTGTGTGTGTGTGTGTGTGTGTGTGTGTGTGTGTGTGTGTGTGTGTGTGTGTGATGGAGTGGGGGGTAGGGTAAGGTTCATTAAGTCTGACCAGCAGAGCTTTTGGCCAGCGTAGCAGCAGGCCCTTTTGTCCAAGGGTCCGAAAACACACACACACACACACACACACACACACACACACACACACACACACACACACACACACACACACACACACACACGCAGATGGATGGACTGATGGATATTACCCCTCTTTCCCATTGTAATTTACAACCCCCTCAGAAGCTCCATCATTCAAGCATTGCCGTGTTTGACTAATGTCTGGCAGATGTTCTAACGCTACTCGCCAACTATTGTCGCAGGGCCGGGGTCAGCTCACTTCTAATTCAGGAAATGGAGATTCTTCGGCGCTCAAAAACTATAAATCTCCCCCCCCCCCCCCCCCCCCCCCCCTATGAAAAGGCCTCATCCCTTCCAGGCTCTGCGGTTATTACATTAGTTTCATTTTACATTTTAACTGCATGCAGAGGCCACCGAGCCTGCTGTGCATGGCAACCCTCTGAACAATGTGGAGGACGTGTAGTCTGTCTTTCAGTCAAATGACCGACATACAGACACTTCTGCTGGATTCAACTTGCAGCAAACAGTACACAACCTTTTTCTATAACGTTTGTACATTCAAGTTGAGGTTTGTAGCTGAGCTGAGCTGAGCACTAAGAAACAAAGATGTTTCTCAAGGACATTGTGGGTTTGTTACACAATGCATCAACATGTTGGTATCAGACTGCGGAGAGCAATTCAACAGAAGACAACAAAGATCGTCTTCTGTTGTAGTAGATAACATTTCCTGAATTGATTTCACATCTTTTTTTGGTGATATGGATTAAACGTGATGCTTCTGATGAAAAAACAGAGTATTTCAGCTCTGGTTAATGTCAAAGAATGTTTTAAAATGCTTACTTTGCAGCAGTCTCTACACGAATGCTGGCAACATTACCAATCAAACAATTAAAATAGTGGAATTCCCGAAGATAATTTATAAGTGAGGGTCCGGTTCAATGGGAACCAAAGAAGCTGTGGATGAACTGAATCCCACATTAAAGGTCTTCAGGAATGCTGTTGCATGTAAAATAAGTTATTTTTAAAAAGGTGGAACAGCCTGAAATTTCTCTTAAGCGCCTTAAAGGAGCAATCAGTAACTCTGACACCTAGTGTTTAAAATGTGTACTGCAGGTACTCAGGTTGCCATGTGGTGGACACTGAAGCTTCAGTGTTTATCCAGCTCTGCATCGGTCTGTAAACCTTTCTGCGTTCTAACCTCTCTCCATTTTTCAAAAGCATCTCCGTCACTTGAGTCAGCACAGTCGGGTCTGAAGACTACAAATGATCAAAGAATCTGCATCAGTGGAGAGAGAAATATTTGGGCGAGCAGACGTGTAGACCTCCCCTCTCGTCCCACTTTAGTCTAGTGGCACAAGACTACATAAGCCTCTCCGAGCGTAAGATAAATACACCGCAAGTCTCTCACTTAACTGTCTCCGTTTAATTGCATTGTGGGTAATGTAGGCGGGGGGTTTTAACAAGAATGCTGCCTTGCTTATTGATCAAATTTAGTCTCGGTTAAGACTTTTTTGGTAATATTTCTTACCACATTTGTCCACAGTCACCCGAGATTAGGAGCGATTTCAGGGACTCCATTTTTGATCCCAGCCTACATTTTAGACACAGAATCCACCTTCTGCACAGAGACAGACGCTGTGAGTGAAGTGTTGCTTTGAGCTGAAGAGTTTTTTTCTGGTACAGCAGCTTTTTGTTGCTCATGGTTTACTGCAAACTGGAGGTTTTTATGTATAATTTAGATACTTTATTTCTCTTATGCTGAGCAATTACAGTGAAGCAATAACCGGCTTTCTTCTCCGGCTGTCAAAATATTTATACCTTGGAATAAGACGCTGAAACCAATCCCCTAATGGCTTTTCTGCTTTTTTTAAAGCCTCTTCTTTATGCTGATTCCAGTGTTTCTGCCTGAGTATTTCAAAATTAACACAAGCCTATAATATCCATAAAACTATATCCAGCTCTAAACCTGGATGTTGCCATTGAAGACTTGAAAATACAAAAAATACAAGTCTCTCTGCTTTTTTAAGGTTGCTGCTTCTTGAGTCTTCATTGTTCAGTCTGCTCACAATTACTTTGGGATGTCACAGTCAAATGCAGTATTGTCGTGCAGCATCTTTAACTTTTAAGAGATATATGTATTTGAAGCATTGAGTAGAACTTTCCTTTTCGCTCATATGCAGTCACTGGCAGTGTAGCTTCTTGCATGTCAAGATAAAACTCTTCTTCCTCTCAGGCAGAGAGGAGAGACAGGGAAGACAGAAAGGCGCGCATCTAAGGGGGAACATTTTGACGCTGAATAGATGCCGAGATGACAGACGGTACTATCACTCGAAAAAATGAACTGTAGATATAAGACATCTGTAGTCATTTGTAGCTGGTGTCTGCATCAATAAAAACCTCCTCTCTCAGTCTCCTGAGATGTTTCTTTATGAAGTTTAATACTGTGTTGAGATATTTCATTGATCATCCAAGTTGGTCTGAACGTCCCGTATGTCGTCACCTATCAAATCCCTGCTGGTACCGACCCGTCCCACAGGCCGCTGTCTCTCTCACTCCACACACAGAGACAGTGTTTCCAGAGATCCAGGGCTAGTGGTTACTATGGGGATAAGGGGAGAGAGAGAGAGGGAGTCGGAGTGAGTGAGGTAGAGGGAGGCAGGCCGTGGTTTTGAGGTGTAAAGCATCATAAATAATGGAGGCTGCACCTCACATTGAAATGCAAAGGCTGGAGCTCGGGCCTGAGCAGAGGTAATGCTGGCTTTTTGAAATTTATTTTTCATAAGCATGATCCCCCCCTCCCCCCCCCCCCCCCAATCACACATACACACTCATTGTTCCTCATAAACCCCCCTCATCCCGCACGGAAACATACCTTAACATACGTTTGCATTCCAAATTTCATCAAGTCTGCCAGAGTAGATTTTATTTTATTGAATTCAGTCATTCATCAATCGCACGTCAGAAGCAATATCAAAGTGAGGGGAGGAACTGAGGCATCCTCAGAGCCGTATATCAGAATATTTCATCTGTTCCCTCAGTGGGAGGAAAATTAAATTTGGTAATCACACATCTGCATATCGTTTATGGCGGGCGGGTATTAAAAAAACGACACTTTCCAATTAAAGTTGTTCATAAAGTGAAGTTCATTTTATTTTCTCATAAGGTGAAACTTCTGCACTCTTAATCCCACCTTGTATCTTTTTATGTGAGACGGAGTGAGTGGGGAAAAGTGAGGCATTGTATGTGTGCGTTTAAGTAAATGTTTGTGTGTGTTTGTGAGCGTGCACACACTTCTGCAAAAGTGTTCACAGTAACGTGCAAACGTCAGCTGCAGAAAAGAAGCCAAACATTCAGGCAGAATGTGGATGAGACTCCTAACTCTATATGACTGACTGAGGCCACTCATATGTAGCCGTGTGTGTGTGTGTGTGTGTGTGTGTGTGTGTGTGTGTGTGTGTGTGTGTGTGTGTGTGTGTGTGTGTGTGTGTGTGTGTGTGTGTGTGTGTGTGTGTGTGTGTGTGTGTGTGTGTGTGTGTGTGTGTGTGTGTGTGTGTGAGGAGAGGGGGTGTAGCAGGAGAGAGGGAGATAAGGCCACCACGGTGGTTTTTCTGCTCAGCGATTAGAGTTTTTTACACAAACACGGCCTTATCAGTTCCAGTCATGTTTTTAAAGGATTGTGACCATCGGAGGATTTAGATAGGGCTTCACGTAAATGCATCACACCTGATTACGCCACATTACTGATAAAACCTCAATGAAATCTATATATTTTGCGCTCTAACTACAGCATCTTTGCAAAAAATAATTCCTCATTTCCCCTTTTAGCATTTAAGAAACACTGAAAACATGTTTACCGTCCATATTCATCCAAAATGAATACACTTCACCAACACACAACGCTCCTATTTTATCTATCTTTCCTTCATTATTGTGTCTATCTTGCTCCAATAAAAATGAAGTTCACGTGTTCATTCAAGCCCTGAGTGTGAGCTGAGAGGTTGTGTCACTAGACATCTATGAATGTGTCTGATCACTTACTGATCACTGAAGACGTCATTTGACTAAACACGGGTGTCGTCTTGTCAAAGTGTTTCATCATGCACAAGTTATCTCTCTTTATTTACAGTCAAACTTGAGAGTTGAAGCCATGTCCTCCGGTGAGTGTTAGCATACTTAAAACAGAATAAGAAAGATTAAATGCAGGCGGCTCTTGCAGTGCGTTGCAGCATGTGTTTTGCACACCTTCAATATGTTTAAAAAATTACCAGCTCGGTGTTTTAAACTCAAACCAGCGTTGTGTTGTTCCAGCTGTCTCTATCTTGTCTCTCCACACCGTCTGTGCTAAGAAGCTTTCAGCCAGGTGTACGACTATTCTGTATAATCAACATGGCAATCAGCACCACTCTCCGCCTGACCCACACACACTGACACACACACACACACACTGACGCACACACACAAAGTGTTGAAGCTAGCTGGCGTCGGGCCAGAGCATCAATAAAGCCAGTGTGAGTTTGAGAGCCATTTAAGGGCCATTTCGCCCCGGACCTACAATCCTCCGTACTGCTCACTACAGCACCTCTGTGACCATCAGGCTGACCCTGCGGAGGGAGAGATAGAGGGCGAGCGAGATGAAGAGGGGAGAAAGGCGATGAATAGGCAGAGGCAGGAGTGAGGAACTGAGGAGGAGGCAAATTGAGATAGAGAAATTGTAAATGGAGAATGAGGGGGAAAAAATTGTAGGGGAGAAAAAGAGAATTGGAAAATAAAGAAGGGGGAGTTATAGTGACGACAGAGAGAGATAAAAAATAAAAATAAAAAAAGATGAAAATGAAGCCAGTGATGTTTTCTATTCATATGTCAAGAACATTTTTGGGGAAATTTTGCTTCCAGTTTGGGTTCGATCTGCAGATTGTAAATGTCAACAAAACATCGGAGAAGAAAACAACTCAAAGAATAAAAAACTTCATATAGTGTGTTAGACAGATCTGTACTTTATTAGGCCTGATAGATTAGTCCAAAGCAAGTCTGCTGGTTCCCAAACAAAAGCAAAAAAATAGATGTATTTTGATCCAAACATTACGCCACTGTACCCCAAAGCTAACTCAGTATAAGAACTTTCCCTGAGCTTGACTGACAAAGTATCAGATGTCCTGATCCACAGAGAAGACGCCTGCCGTTCAAAGCCGGTCTCCGTCATCACTCTCATTCGCTGAAGGCTCTCGCTAAAATGTCTTGTAAATGTTGAATGTTCCCAAAAGGCAGTGGAGTGATGGGAGCTGCTGAATAAAGAATTCAAAACATCTCCCTGAAAATGCCCGAAAAACAACAACAAATCAAAAAGAGTGAAAATGATCGTACTGTGACGTAGTGGGTAAAGCTGTAACTCAGAAGTTTGTCCCTCCCTTCTTTCCTTACTTAATGTTTTGACTGAGCTTAAAACAGCATGATCATTCGTTTCTATGAGATGTTTTTATGTTGCTGACATATTTCGATGTTCCTCTCATACAAACAAACATCTCTCTTTCTTAATTGTCTGTGTTCTGCTCTTCTTAAGCGAATAAAGCGTTTCTTCATCTCCCTCTCTCTATTTTACTCGTCATCTGGAATCCTTCCTTTTACAAACACAGTGCAGCGGATCTGTCTACTTATCGATCCTCCTTACTCTCTCTCTTCCTCAAGTACATTACATGCTAAGTCATCAAACGGCCACCCGTCATTTTCATTAACACTTTTACTATCATCGACCTCGTCCCTCGCAGTGAGATTTTCTTGCCAGTCATCTCTCCTCCGCTCCCTCTCTCTCCTCCCTCATCTTGCTTTCATTAATTTTCTCTTTTTTTTATTCTCTCGTAATATGTCCTCTCTCTCTCTCTCTCTCTCTCTCTCTCTCTCTCTCTCTCTCTCTCTCTCTCTCTCTCTCTCTCTTTTCATCTGCTGAGTCCGGGCCTCGTGTCTCTCTTCAAGCCCTCACCATCTCGTCTGTCTCCAACTATCCCTCTTTCCTCTGCCCTACATCCCTCTCTCTCTCCCTCCCTCCCTCCCTCTCTCTCTATTGATCCAGCCATAGTTTTCTGTCTTCCCTGTGCTGGCTGGCTGGCTTTAATCAATATAGATAATTGTCTGCTTTCTCTTCATGCCAAACACGCTGCTCTTTTTCTCAATGAATCCAGGTCTTTCCTCTGCCCCTCCCCTCCCCTCCATACGGGAATCCCTCCATTAATGACAGGAGATAACCTGCTTTCCTTACCGATTTTTTCCCTCCGATCCCTCTCACCCACTTCCTCCCCCCCCCCTCTCGTTCCCTTGTTCATCGATTACCGTGAGATATCGCCCCGCGTGCCCCCGTCAACAAATGTAAACAGACCGGGCCACGTGGCTCGCCTGTGAGTACAAGCACACGCTACAAATATTCAAACTTTATAAATACACAAAGGAGACGGACACATCACCACCAGAGACATCCTGAAACAACACTAGAGCCACACGCAGCTTCAGAATTTGACTTGTATATGTGCATCCGAGCGACTGGCACAAATATGATCCATTTACTTCCATTTGGCTGCTTCAGGAGGAGAAAATAAACCCTTAGTTTTCAATAAAACATCAAATCCTGTACGCAGCTTTACCTGGAACAACTTAGAATAACTGATGTTCACTGATGTAGGATGAAGGAAATCGTATCAGGTGATATCTGAGCTACCTCACATTTCAGTTAATTTCAGTCAATTGTTAAAAAAAATATTGAGTGGATAGATCGTATTCAGGTTAAAGGTCAACATACAGAAGTTTGACTTTAATGGGACCGCTTTGTTTGGCTTTATCCGACCCAGAAATCACCCAATCCTCCCCGTTAAATCAGGACTCAGAATAACTTTGAATAACTTTCCAGTAGAGATGAACCCATCGGGAAAATCAGGATCGATACAATATCGACGTTTGAAATAAAAATGTAGATGCTGGCCGATTAAAAGGTTTGTTTCATGACTTCTTTTGGTGTAAAACTTTTTATTAACTCTTCTCTGTATCAGTATGTGTAGATGTCAGCATTAAATTGGCACACCAGATAAACATCGGCTACTGACATCGCTTCATGCCAAGTTATTTACAGATATGATGATGTCTGACAATAGGGTCGATGCTGAAACGATGCATCCCTACTTTCCAAATTAAATGGAGCCACAAAAATGTGTAAAAGTACAGATGAGCAGTAATAGAGTAGAGTAGATCATTTTATCCAGCATACTTTATTTGTTATATTCTTTAAAATGATCATTACAACCCAATAGAGCAATAGATAAATCATTTACTCTGAAGAAAAAAGAGAGCCGTCATCTCTGCCTGCTGTAATCCTGTAAAAACTGCGGCCTATCACTACCGTGAGGTCCGAGTGAAAAGTCCCAATCAGACGCCTCCCTGACTTCCTGTGTGTACTCTACACTTTGTGGCAGCAGTCTGCACTCACAGCGCTGTTGTGTAGCGGGTAATGAAACAGTCTGAAATGAATATTAATACTTAGATGAAACAGATCATCAGCAACAAGAATGACTGTTTTGATATTTTATTAATATTGCCTGAAAGCACTGCCAGGAGGTAGGAGTGAGATGAGGCGATAACCAACAGGCGGTACAAAAAATACTTCTTCTTTTTTTTCACTCCAAGGATTCATTGTAAGTTAGAAACTTTAAACAAAGAAAGATTTATTCTTACACCACTTACTCATGTGCAGGACGAGAACAGCAAGAGATCAATCGTCCCGCTTCGTCCGCAGGGGTCGCTCCAAAAATTGGCACAACTTGGACGATCCTCACAGGAGTTTAAAATGAAATGAATTTATAGCCTTTGTCAGAATATCTGTTCTTTTATTCACGGGTTACCTCCCTGAAAAATAGTGGGAACATCATAAATAACAACAACTCCTATCAGGATTAATGATACTACATTTAGTGCTTGGATTTCTAAACCCTGAAACAATTCAGCAAAGTTTTTATTCCACAGAGAAATACACTGCAGTGCACGGCATTTAAAGAAGCAGAGAGGGCGACACACATGAATCTTTTGTTTTTTTTCTTCCACTCCCCTGCTTGTGTACACCAGACCTGCACATGAAGGCAAACATCTGAAACGTACACAATGCAGCCGCTCCCTCACAGCATGTGGCCCTGGCATCCACACAATTAGAGGCTATAGGGGGGTATTGCAAGGCCACGCTGTAATTATATAGCTCTATATGAAGCTGAGTGAGGTGGGGACGGGGGAGGCAAAGGGTGGGCGCTCTATATACCGGGCTGCATTGTGACCCGAGCAGCTGCATTGAAAACACGGCTATAAATCGATGCTGTTTCATCTGAGTGAATAGAGAGGTGTGAACATTGAGTCATATCAACTTTATTCATATATAAAAACATAAATCAAAAACCTAACATTCGCCTCGAGGGTCTTCACAGTCATGGATTACAACGCCGTCAGAGTCAAGGAAAGGAAAAGCTCTCCAAGAAAATACAAAAACAGGGAAAATGGGATTAACCTTCGAAGAGCTACAGAGGAAGGAAAAATATTTATTTTGAATGGATAAAACCAATGGCAAAATGATATCACAGACTCTCAGGATGACAAAATTGTAGATGTACTGTTCAGAAATAGTGCGCACATCCCATGTGTGGAGGTCCTCAGGGCGGGCGGCCCAGGTTCGAATCCAACCTGTGGCTCCTTTCCCGCATGTCATTCCACACTCTCTCTCTCTCCCTGATTTCTGACTCTATCCATTGTCCTATCTCTCCAATAAAGGCACAAAAGCCCAAAAAGAAATCCTAAAAAAAAGAAAAAGAAATAGCTAAATGTGTGATGTCACAGGGCGCATAGAGAGAGAGAGAGAGAGACACTGGGGTGGCCGATCAAGAAGTCTGAATAGAATATACAAACAGAAAATAGCACGATTCAAACATGTTGTATGTACGTACATGGCCAAAAAAACGGATCCTTTTTCAGAAAGCTGCTGTCGTTGACTAGAGGCTATTAGACTCGAGGCTCAGAGGGGGGAGAAGCTGACCCCTAGCGGGGCGGCTGCAGCGGGTCGGTTGTCTCTCAACTGAAAGGTTTGATCCCCAGCTCCCGCAGTCACATGTCCAAGTGTCCTTGGGTAAGACGCTGAACCCCAAATTGTAAATTGGCAGAACCAGCAGCGTGTGAATGGATCAGTTAATACTGAGGGACACTCTACATAGCAGCCTCTGCCATCAGAGTGTGAATGTGGCATGATTGGGCTAAGTGTGTCATGTGGTGTAAAAGTGTTTTGAGTAGTCAGAAGATTGAAAAGTGCTTTGCAAGCTCCCCTAGTCAATTTACCATATCAGTATGATCATAAGGGGGAAATAGAAAGCAGAACATGTCATTTGAAACAGAGTAAAGAGAATGCACTAATAGAAGAGTCAAAACTGAACTTTGAGTGTTTGATAAAATCATGACATTGTGCAGCTGTGTCCATCAGATAGTAGACTGCTGGTCTTCCTCTTGTCTTTTGTTTTATAGTTGAATGTAAACAGACAGGTACACCAAAGGTAAATTATCAGATTATCCACCATTGTTTCCAGAATCTAAATCTTTGTGAGATAACAGTTGAAGGTTTTGAGATTGTTTGATCCTTATTAGAGCGATAAAAAAAAATTCTCCTCATGTATTTAACCTCGGTGTTAACTTTTCTGTAATACACACCTTAAAGCATCTAGAAAGACGATAACCACAGCCTCACAATAACCATAGACTGCATTAAACATGGGATGTTGTCACTCGTTGGTTTCTGAAGAGGCATTATGAAGCCTAACGATGGCGTCCTCCATATTGGAAATGCTATCGCAAAACAAACTTTCTATCAATCTAGAAACAGACTCAAAAAAAGGTTGAGCTGAGGCGGATCTTTAGCCGACCTTTGAGTCAACACAGCCACTCCTTAATTATGCAAATGTATGAAAAACTCTTGAGTTTATGAGTCATAAATAAAATGTGTCTCCTCTGAGTTTAAGCCGACGAAGAAGTTAGCTATTTGTATGAAAAATGCCTGTTAACATGTTAATTTCCGCTGCAAAAACTTGCATTTAATATGGGACCGAATGGGAATTCCTTGGCTTTTGGAGCCAGCCTCAAGTGGACACTGTTGGAACTGCAGTTTTTGGCATTTCAGCATTGCCTCAATTGTTCATCACCAGAGGATTTGAGCAGCATCACAGACTTTTACTGACAACCCAGACGTCGCTTTACAGACTCAAAGTTGATGTAATATTTTCTGTCTTATGGAGATGGTTTTGTAGAGCGTCGTCTCCCGTGGTGGCACAAAATCCCGAATATGTCCTCTTATGGGGGTTGAAGATTTATTGACTCTGAAGGTCTACGTACTGTAATTCAGGTTTTTCCTTGAAAGCGTGCGCACGGCACCCCCGGCCGCCCCTTCTGTAAATAAACTGCTGGAATTGTTTGGTTGAGGTATGCGAGGTCAAGCTGTTAATAAAGTGCAGAGTACAGTTGTCGCGCCACATGTGATTAAACAAACATACAACGGGGTTTTTAACAAAAGGTTTGGAATGGATGGAAAACGAGCTCAGCCTTCAGGAAAACTGAAAAGAAAGGATGAAATGGGTCATTAAAGCAGCGAGGAAGGAACGCCGTGTAGAACAAGTCCAAGGTTGTGACCTTTAGAAACAAGGTCAGATCACAACCACCGCAACATGTATGCTCATCAGCGTTTAAGTGTATGGATTTTTAAAAGAATTGAGGCGGATAAATGCAAACGCAAGATCTTTGATTTTTGCTTATTTTTAGCTGATGTTTGATATTCTCTATGTTGTCATGCAGTTTGTTTCTGAGAAACAGTCTAAAAACTTGAGCCACGATTAGAAAGAAGAAGAAGAAGAAGAAGAAGCTAAACACACCTCCCTTATCTCCTCTCCTTCTCTCTGCTCGCTAACTTTTACTCGCCGCTGAGAGACCGACCCTGTAACCGCAGCATTTCGGCCATTTTGAGCCTGTTGTGTTGAGCTTGTTTGTGCGCGTGTGTTTGTATGTGTGTACTTGTGCGCGCCGTGTCTGTGTGTGTGTGTGTGTGTGTGTGTGTGTGTGTGAGAGAGAGAGAGAGTGTGCTGGTGCAGAGAGAATGGACCCTTATCCAATTTGTACTGGTCAGTAGTGTGAAATGGCGGTAGGTCAGTCAGCCAGGCAGCGTGTGTGTGTGTGTGTGTGTGTGTGTGTGTGTGTGTGTGTGTGTGTGTGTCTATCTATCTATCTGTCTGTGTGTGTGTGTGTGTGTGTGTGTGTGTGTGTGTCTTAGTTGCACATAACCCTGTGGTGGTCCAGCATGTGCCAGCGTGCTTTCATCTACAGCAAACACACACACACACACACACACACACACACACACACACACACACACACAGAATAGAGGACATGATTATGGTAGAAATAATAAAGACACATAGTGTAAGGCACAATATTGTTGTGTATAATGGCGTCATGCTGGCATCCCCGTGTGTGTGCTACAGGCTTCACGTTCCACCCACCAAAAAAAAAAAAAAAAAGACATTTCCATTAAATTGGTCGTTATTGTATAGTCTACCCCCTATGGATCTGATCCATACAATGACACACACACACACACACTCCTCTCCTCTCTATTGTTGTCATAATTATCTCCGCGCTGGAAGCCTGTAATCGTGTGTTTCTGTGTAATGGATGTTTGCTACCTTAACCTTCCTGATGTGATTATTCTCCATGTTTTTATTATCTTTGTCTTTATTTCCACCGCGCTCTAAGAAACAGTAAACCTTAACTCTTTGTCACCATATTGATTTCTAATATTAACTTTGATTGTGAAACAGTAAAATATCTCTGATTTAAAAAAAAAAAAAAAAAATTAAAATAAAAACGTCTCCCCTTAAAGAAACAACCTTGAGTCACCGCCGGCTTTTGTCGTCGTTTTGTTCGTTTTTTTTTTTAACTCAAATTTAAAATTGTCAGCCATCTCTTGAAGCAAAAAAAAAAACCGCAGAGTGAAGACGTTTGTAATGGCGTGGAAAGCCTCTCCTGATCAAACCTGTGGTCAAACAGCAGGACAGCGTCTGTAAAAGGTTACACGCTCCTCACGCACACACAAACACACACACACACACACACCTTAATGACTCGGTGGCTTAGAAGCACCGCGGTCATTGTCTACATTGGTAATTTAGTATTTTTCTGTATGTGTGAGTGTGCGTGTGTGTGTGTGTGTGTGTCATTTGGTGAGTGAACATAAGTGGGTCTGGGGCGGTCTGTTGATGGAAGGAGTGTAAAAATAGAGAGATAACAGCTACTCCGGAGCGAAAGAGTTGAAGGAGGAGGGGGTCAGAACAGGGTGGCCTTGAGCACCCTTTCTTCCCTCCAGTCGTCATTTCATCCATCTCTCTGTCTATTTCTTTTTCCTTTCTACCTCTATGTCTCTCTTTCTCCGTCTCTCGCTCTCTCTCTCTCTCTCTCTCTCTGGCTCGCCGATTCGTTCAGCCCACCTCAACAAAATGGAGTTTGTTAAGTGGAAGGCAGCGACGGCGACGAGGAGGTTTCAGATTTAGACGAAGGACTGGAAAAAGTTGGCAGGCTTGGATTCCTGTTTGTCTCGAGCTCGGAAGAAAAACATTTTTTTTGTTGTTGTTGTTTGTAGAAATAGACGTGTTTGAAAGCGGCTTTTTTTTTTTTTGATTGAGGCCGTTTGCTGTCATTCGCTCTAGAAAAAGAAGACAAATTCACCTGAGCAAGACGATTAATCTCCCATCATTTACGACACATCTCTTTTTTTACAAAGCGGGGATGGATTTCAATATTTTCCAACGCTTGCTCCAAAGGCCTGAAATACCCCGACTTTGATGGACATAGTAGATTTTTTGGGGGCACAAATGTAAGCTGTAAACATACAGAAAAAAATGATTTAGGAAGTAATAAAAATGATTGAATGTGCTAATTAAATTCATCCTGTGTAAAGGACATAAGGTCGGGTAAAAGAGTCCGGCGTTTCCTGGTCAGCTGCAGAGATGACCAGAGCTCCCTAATGGTGGCCAAAATGTGATTTCATTTCTTTTTTTCACTCTTGAAAAAAGGAACAAAACAACGAAACAGAAAATAAGTGGGTTTGCGTCTGCTGCTCAGCCTCCCTCCATCACATGAAAGCACCTTTTGCTCTTTTTTTGCAGTTAGAGCCGAAGCAGCGAGCTTCACTAGCACGGAGAAATCAGCTTGTTTGTAGAACTCTAATGCCGTGCGGGCGGAGAGGGGGGGGGAAAAGTTTTTGGTCACAAAAGGAGGCGGCTACATGTCATATGGTGGTTTTTTGTTGCCATGTGACCCGAGTTAAATGTTTGCCTTGTGAAGATATTTACAAAATGTTATGAGAAGATGAAAAATTACACTCGAAGTCTGATTAAAACAGTCACTTCCCCTAACTTCAAAAATTAAAATGCTGTTGCTGCATTAAAAAAAAAATCCTAAACGATGAAGTCCGGGTTTCTGCACCGGCCCCTCTGCTCCTAAATCCTGGAAGTTTACACTGTAAAGAAGGCAAAGGGGGGGGGGGGGGGGGGGGGGGGCAAATCATATCACCTGCCTCAACCCCTCGTGTCCCCCCTCTCTCTGCTCCATCCCATCGCTCTGTCCCTCGGGGTAATTCAGAACCTGCATCCCCATCCCATCTTATCCCCAAATTCTGAATCTGCCCGGAGCGTCGTGATCCCTGCCTGCTGGAACTGAGGGCCGTCACGCTCCCAGATTAGGGATTTCTGATGCAACTCTGGTCAGGACAGCAGCTCAGCCCCGGAGCTCGGGATTGTGTTGGCAGTATGTTTGTGTGTGTGTGTGTGTGTGTCAGTTTGTGTGCGTCTTCGTGCATATGAGTGCGTTTATCTGCTCCCCGTGTTTCACCTCTACTCCTCTGTGTGTTTGGGTGAAAAAGTCCGGTGTTCGTTTACGGTGAATAAAATCTGCCGCACTCTCTCTCTCTCTCTCTCGAAATCTTGCAAAAACAAGAAAAAGAATTGCAATTTTGAAAAAGAAAAAGCAAGAGAAAAAGAAAGGATAATAGGGGAGGGAGGGGTGAAGCGGGGGGGCTACAGGCAGCAGTCAGTGGCTTCTGCAAAAGGGCCTCCAGTGTGCGCGGGTCCGGCTACCCCCTCTGAGGGGCCCCGATCGATACAAACTCAGAGCAATAAAGCTTTCCCCCTGTCATCTCCGCAGAATACAAAGCAGAGCGGGGAAGGGAAGAGGGGGAGGGAGGGTGAGGAGGGATAGGGTGGTGGAAAGGGAGGGGGGGGAAGCTGTTCCGCTAGCCACACCAATTTCCTAACCCCCATTTTTTCACCTCCCTTCTTCTTCTTCTTCTTCTTCGTCTTCTTCGTCTTCTTCTTCTTCTTCTTCTTCTTCTTCTTCTTCTTCTTCTTCTCTCCTCCTTTTTCCAACCCTAACCACAAACCACCTCACCCTACACCTCGTCCTTCCCCTCCAAATATCTCCTCTCCTATTTCTTCTTCGTCTTCTCCCATCTTGCTCGCGGCGGCCTCCAGCCAAAGCGAACAGACTGACAAGCCGCCTGTATTTTATAATTAATGCTGTTTGAATAAATACACTTAATAATTCATCGTTGTTATTTAAGGAGAGATTGATGGATCGAGAGAAAGAGAAAGAGTAGGAGAGAAAACAGAGCAAAGATCAGGTGTGGAGAAAAGGTGGGAAGCTGACGGCGAGAGGAAAGCAGCGCTGCAGAGGGATACAGAGTAAGGGGTTTAAATTGAAGGGGGGGGGGTAGGTGCCTGTAACAGAGGATGGGGATGGGGTGACGGCCGTCGACGGAGATGGGGGAAGGGAGTAGAGGTATTACGCTGAGCGAGAGATGGATGTGTCGATGGAGAGGAGCTCGGTGGGGAGAATACAGAGGTGGTGGGGTGGGGGGTGTTTAACGGGACAGGAAAGGAGAGGACAGGAAGGGGTAAAGAGGTCAAATAAGCGCTCTGTTTAATTGGGAGCCAATTTAAGTCGGGTCCAATCGATAAACCTGTAAACCTAACCATCTAACGGCGCACAGCACGCACCATAGATCACCGGGCAGCCGCGGCCGGAGGAGCGGGGCGGCGGGCTGGTTTCAACACGTTTCATTCAGTCGCTCGTTCAGTCGTTCGTCTGCACTTGTGGAGCCATGAAGGTTATCAAACCTGGTGTTTTAGGGTTAGAGTCTCAAGATCTTAAGATCAGCTCCTGAATCAGAATAAGAAGTGTCTAAAAAAGACAAAAACAAAGAAGAAGCTTGATTTCAGAGACGGGAGGGCACAGTGTACTGTACGAAGGGGGGGGGGGGGGATTTTCACCCTGAATCCAAATTGTCTGAACATAAATATCCCTGCGGTCACACGACAACCTCATAACTCCAAATTGAAGGATAATAGGATCTTCTTCGGGTGGGAGAAAATTCTGCCTTCCCTGGACTTATGAGATCCTTTCAGCCCCCCCCCCCTTTTGAATAAACGTGGCGGTCAAGCTGGGAAGGATTGCTGCAGGATTTGGAGTCAGAATTAGTCCCCAAAGGAATCAGACTCCACATAAGAGTCTTAGTCTCTATTTGTCATCATTTCTGTATCATTTCAAGTCTGTGTATTTGGCGCGTTTTGAGAGGAAAATGTGGCACGTATTGTTTAAACTTTTATTTATTTCAAATGTAGCCTCTAATTTGACAAATGCAGGAGGCGTTATTGTTAATTGTGTGTTAATGATTGGACAGTAGCATACAGCAGAAACATTCAGCGTAGTCCCGACGTGAAACTGTGATTTCACAATGCTCGTCTCGTGTCTCGGAGGCTTTCATCCGACCTTTTTTCGTCTTTCTTTTCTCTCTGAAAACCTCCTTCCCCATCGCCCCTGTCTCATTTTTCGGTCATCTCTCTGTCCACTCTGTCCGTTCATTTTGTCATTGACTCTGTTGCTCACAATCTGCCCCCCCCACCCCCCACCCCTCCCTCATCCAATCACTCACACACCCCATCAAGGCTAGGCTGTGTGTCTTTGTTAGTCCAAATTGTCACAAGCTTCTCCTTCCTGTGAGGATGCTCTGTCACACTGCAGTGGACTCATTTTATATCTTTCTCCCCCTTTTCTTTCTTTCACACCATTTGTCTTCACTTTTTTTTATTCTCTCGTTGCCGTCATTGTTGTAAATTTTACTTTGCTTTGTTTGTCTTTCTCCATTTTTTGCTCATTTATTTCCTCTCTTGCTGCCCTATCCTTCTCCTCATCTTTTTCCCTCACTTCCACATTTCCTCTCCTTTTTTCCCTCTAATTCTCTCTTTCCGCACACCTCGTTATTTTCCCCTCCGTCAACCATTATCTCCAGATCCCTAATTTTTTTTTGGTCGTTGCCTGTTTGTCATTTCCTCCTGTATTCATTTTCCATTTTCTCTCCTCATTTGCTTTTGCCCCCTCATCTCATGTGTCTTCCCCACTGTCCCATCACCACCCTTCCTCCGTCTCCTGCCATTTCCTGCCTCCTTCATCCTGTGTTATCTCCCTTTGAAACCATCTCAGTCACATCTCCCAGCGTCCACCATTATCCCCCCCATAATTCCCCTACATTTTTAGCACCTGCTCATTGTTTTCATTTCTTTTGCTCATTTGGTTCTTCCCCCAGCATCCTCCCCGCTTTCCCTCTCCTAATAAACTCATTTTCTCCTCCATTTTTTTTACACCCCGGCGCAGGGAATTTTTTGTGAAAAGGAGGTAACACACAGTGGCCGTTTCCTCCTTCCCCCTTGTCCTTCCTCGCTTTATTTCTCTGTTTCCATCCCTCCATCCCCGCGTCGTGATCCTCGGGGAGGGCAGTAATAATGGTGGAGCGAAGGAGAGAGGGAGGGAGGTGCGATTATTGTCTTGTCGGGAGTCAGAAGAATCGATCGGCACAGAAATATGTGGTGCGAGAAAGAGGTACTGTATCGGATATAATAAACACTCTAGAGACATATTCGGAAAGCGCTCGCCTTGGCGCACATTCTGATAAGCTGCACACACACACACACACACTCGTATAATCACTCCCTGTCTCTGACTCACACACACACACACACACACACAAGTACAACGTGTGCATAAACTCATACAAACACTCTTACACAAATCACCAAAGCACCAACACTGTGTTACTCATTCACTCTGGAGAGGCGGCTACAAAGCAGCGTCCTCTGTGAGTACTGTAGATGCATGAAACGAGTCACTTATGAAAAGTATCGACTCCTCAGCATGAGTATTATCTTACACATCAGCGTCTGTAAACCTGCGTGGGCGTACTGAAATGTGTGTGTCCTGGAGATATTTGGCGAGGAAGTGGTTTGTATTCCTACAGAAAACACGGAGAACAGTTTTATAATGCGTTGAAGATTCACGCTCTCTGTAACGGCTCAAATATCTTTATTTCTCTTCTTTCTTTTTTTTGGGGGGGGGGCATGAAAAGCTGTAAAAGTGACTCATCTTTTAATTTTAATGCCATTTAATGTCGTCCTGGTTTCACCTTTTTTTAACCGGGTGACATTTAAGTGAATATGACATGAAAAAAATCCAGAATAATCCTTTAAATCTGGTGGTTAAAGTGTAAACATCAGTGCAGACATTAGCATGCAGCACTTTGTTTGCCTCACGCCAGAGCTGCAGCTACAGCCGGGGAAACATGTTTATTTTTAATGATTAACACTCTCGCAGGTACACACACAAACATACGAGACGCACACACACACACACACACACACTTGAATGTGCACACATGTGGACACACGCGCACACAGTGATCTTTCATTGCTGTTGCCTGGCAACGGGTCTGTGTGTCCTGTGCTAGCAGAGCGCTGTCCAGTGGTGCCATGACCGCTGCGGCTGACCACTACTGAAGGAGAGGAGAGGAGGGGGGGGGGGGAGGAAGGGGGAGACAGAGAGAGGAAGAGGAGCTGTGGGGGGGAGGAAGGGGGAGATACAGACACAGAAGGAGACAAATTACAGCTTTAGGTGTCCAAACATTTAATCTGGCAAAGTAACGTCAGTCTGATGCAATAAGAAAAGCCAGAAGGAAGAGGAATTAAGGATAATATTTGGAGGTAAAATCTTCACAGTCTAAAAAAATGACCTCAAAATAGATGAAATTATGACCCTTGAGAAGAATTTCTGAAATGAATATGTTGATGAAGAACACTGTGAAGAAAATCTGTTTAAATATGCTTTAACATAAACAGTTCTATACGGTCAAAATCATCACAAGTACGAATTGTTTCAACTCATTTAAACAACGTTCAGGTTCAGCTTTTGAATGACAATATGAACACTTCTTGCTTTTGTCTTTATTTTCTCTTCGGTTTAAGCTTATTGTGTTTGAGTGACTCATTTCTTTGGAAAGAAAACATCCAGCGCACGTCTCTTAATAGGCATCAACGTTTGATCCTTTGACCTGACAAAGGTTCAAAGTAAATTGCTGATGT